>NW_027506828.1:0-21922 GCF_021521415.1 Bidens hawaiensis
TCTGCAAATAATATGTGGAATACTAAAGCACTATACTATAAATAACAATTTTTAAAACTACGTAGTTAGTAATTTTATTAGGTTTTACATTCGAAACCATGTTCAAATCCTAGGGGGTGTGTCATTTCTATTATTTTTACGATATGATTTATCGTTTGGACTAAACCATGAGGATTTAAA
Organism: Bidens hawaiensis; assembly: GCF_021521415.1. NCBI lineage: Eukaryota > Viridiplantae > Streptophyta > Magnoliopsida > Asterales > Asteraceae > Bidens > Bidens hawaiensis. Next base: position 181 of record NW_027506828.1, read on the forward strand.
ACATTTTTGCAGCGACGGTGGAAGAAGAAAATGACGGTGAAGAAGACGCTTGCCAGAAGTTCGAGAATTACTTACTGAAGATGATAGCAGAAGAAGGAAAAATGAAGGATTTGGTGGATGTGGAAGAGCTTCTTTACTGCTGGAAGAACCTAAAGAGTCCCGTGTTTATGAACTTGGTGTGTAGGTTTTATGGGGAGCTTTGTAAGGATCTATTTTCTAGCAATGCTGATAATGACGAAGACGATATTCGTAGCCTAGTGTAGAGTTTGATTTTTTTTTCGTGAACTCGGATAAAAGTGTATCAATCTTACATTTTGAGTATTCGTTGAATAGGGATTTGGATTCGGTTGCGCTTATATGTTATTGTTACTTGAACCCATAAAAATTAGGTATACTGGTTTTTATTAATCACAACCATCATTTTTTGGTCGCTACCAGTTTCAACTAATGAAGTTGTTCCCAACGGTCCGCAACTAACATAATTATACCATCGTTAGTTGCAAGTCGCAGGGAAGAAACGTTTTTGGCCGGAAAAACTCACATTTTTTCAGGAAAACTCAACATTTTCGTCCCAAACATTTTTGTAATATTGGATCAGACCTTTAAGAACTTTTTTCTAGTAAAAGCCCCATTTGTTGAGGTTGCCAGAACCCTAGAACCATCGTCGGAATCGGTTGGTGGTGCTCAAGTGGTGGTTGTGAGCCAATTGGTGGTGGGTGGTGGTGTTCAAGTGGTGTTTTCCGGCAAAAAAATGTATCTTTTCCGGTCACAACCGTTTTTCTGACGACCTGCGAGGTAACGGCGTTTGGATTCTTTTAATCGCGGACCGTTGGGAACAAATACATTGAAAGATGGTATCGTCGGGAGCCAATTCAATAGTTGGGACCAGCAGCGACCAAAATATGATAATTGGGATTAATAAAAACTAGATATACCTTAAACAACATGGCAGCATCTTCCCAAAACAGAACAAATGCTTAAAACAAGCAACTAATATTAAACAACATTTCAACAGCAGTTAGTTACATTAACACGAGTTTAAACGAGAAACCTCCACGAAACTTAAGATCTACAATCATCGAACGTCAAGCTTACCCGAAGGACTACTAAGATTCCCCATTTTTTCCGTAATTTTATCTACATTATTTGCACTCCACAAAGATCTAAGTACATCTCGTCGTTCAGACTGAACTTCCTGCGTGTCACCACCACCAGGCGACTCAGTCAAAAACTGTTCCCAGAAAACATCGTTCGCTCCGGTTTGCACTGGCGCCACCACCGCTCTACCACCACCACCACCACTGCCGCTACGACAACTGGTTCTGCATTCACATCAATCCCGGAAGATTTAGACTTTACCCGAGAATCTTGATTAATGTCAGCATCATCCAGTTTTGAATCGTGTTTTTTCTTGACCGCTTTCGTTAACAAAATCCACCCAAAACGTCAAAGATGCATCCAGTTTGTCGATCAGCACATGAATATCCAAATTCTTGTTTTCTTCTGCATTGGCTTCATTATGCAAGTAGGTAGATATTAATAATCTTCTCTTTCTGCTGTTTGTTTCCAAATGTTGCACACGTGACGATGACGTTCTTGGATTTTCTAGTAACTGAGCAAGAAACGACATCATTTTCTTCTGTTTTAGCTGTACGGTCTTTAACCTTTCGAGTAAAAATGTGAACTTGAGTTCGTTTTCTTGGTTTTCTTGCTTGTGGGACTGTAACTTAAACCGAAGAGAAGTCGTTTCTTGTTTTAGTTTCTTGATTTCGTCTTCATATTCCTTTTTTTCAGAAGCGGAAAATGGGACAACCGAAGGCCTTGTGTCGATGTTGAGTGGCTGTGGATCGGTTTCCGCCTGTGAATGTTTCTCAAAAGGTGTCGTTGACCTTTTAGAAATTCTTCGGTTGCAAATTCCCATTGGTTGGGATCGATCTTTCTAAAACCCTGTATAAATCATATAACAAAAATGCCTTAAAAAATAAATTTTTTTGTTACATCATGACAAAAAAAATTAATAATAATTGTTGCACTATCTATGCTTCCAAAACAATAAACTTTTGGTATGTCAGTCGGTTTGACCCATTTGACCCGGTCCACTTTGAGCTAAAAAAAATCTTACCCATTTGAAATAATACACAACAAGAATTGACCCATCCATAAGTAGATAGGTCGAACGCCACCTCTACTTGCAGTTTAGCAAAAACGAGCATAAAGATATAAAAAAATTGTGAATAAAAAATCACTAGTAGAATTGACAAATATGCCCTTGGAAAAGCTAATTACGTAATCCATCAACTATAAATGTTCACTATAATCGGGAAACTATGTGACTCATGCGGTCATGCACTAAACCGAGATTACTTAAGCAATGTAACATTAATCAACTAAGGGAGTGTTTGGATGTGTGTTTAGACTGATTATTTAACCTTGAACTACAAGTCTTAAGAGTGTTTGGCAAGAACAAAATATGATTATGATCTTCATAATATTTCGGGTAAAAAAATCAGATTTTGAAATATAGCAATGTTTGGCATGGTGGTTTAAATTAATAAACTAATAATCAAATATCATGTAACCATCAATTTAGGAATAGCTGCAACAAAACGGGCTTAGTAAAGGACTAAAGGGTCATTTTACATGTAAATTCTTAAAATATCAGAAGCTGCCAAATACTATTTCAAAGATCATAAGCATATTCAAAACACCATCAGTAAAAACAGAAAGAGCATGCTTACGTATGTATTGAGCTGTCGAACGAAACTGGAGAAATTGTTTGTGCTTGAAGTATTTTGGAAGCAATTCACTAGCAAACTCGGGCGGATTCCAAACAACAAAACTACTCCCGGTATGACTCCAAGAAACAATATGATCTGTCAAAGGGTCATCCACCATTTCATATGTTTTATTCAAAAATGGCGGCGATGAATTTGAACCCCTTGTGAACCATCCATCATTAGATAAAATTATCTTCAATAAGCACTTTCACCCTTCAAGATTCAATTCCACACACACTAAAATCATCTGGATTAACAACCCTTGTTTGATTTCAAATCAATAGCTACCAATGGTGTATAATGTAGGGTTTGTAAGTCTCTGAAAGAAAGATCAATAGTCAAAACCAGAAACAATCCATAAACAAAAATTATCATAAAATATAAAATCGTTCAGAGTTGACGATTCAATGGGGAGAGATAGCATACAAAATACAAATAGTTCTACTTACGCAGCTACGCTACCACAAAATATAAGAACTGATAATTACGCTACACCTTACAAGTAGAGTAATTATTATTACACTACTTCATTTTGTTGTAGAATAGTTATTATTACGCTATGAGAAAACATAAGTAGAGTAATAATAATTATGAGTAATTACGAAAATGCCACAACGTCCATTATTTCTTGAATTTGTGTTCTTCGCAACAAAACTTTAATTTGTATTAGATTCAACTCCACGTTTCAATTTCCATAAAGTTAAAACACATTATTATCATAAATAACAAGATTTTTGCAGAGTTAACGATTCAATTTCCATAAAATTAATCACAATTTATCATAAATTTCAAAACTTTTGCAGAGTTAACGATTCAATTTCCATGAAATTAATCACAATTTATCATAAATTTCAAAAACTTTTGCAGAGGTTAACGATTCAATTTCCATGAAATTAAACACTAATTTGAAACTTAGAAGATTTTTTCCAGAGTTAACAATTCAATTTTGATCAAACTAAACACAAATTATCATAAATTTAATATTTTTGCAGAGTTAACGATTCAATTTCCATGAAGTTACACACACATTATTACAACCTACAAGATATTTGCAGTGATTCAATTTCCATGAAACTAAACACATATTATTACAAATCACAAGATTTTTGCAGAGTTAATGATTCAGTTTCCATAAAACTAAACACAAATTATCATAAATTTAAACATTTTTGCAGAGTTAACGATTCAATTTCCATGAAGTTATACACATATTATTACAAACAACAAGATATCTGCAGAGTTAACGATTCAATATCCATGAAACTAAACACATGTTATTACAAATCACAAGATTTTTGCAGAGTTAGTGAATCAGTTTCCATGAAACTAAACACAAATAATCATAAATTCAAGATTTTTGCGGAGTTAACGTTTCAATTTCCATGAAGTTAAACACATATTATTACAAATTACAAGAATTTTGCAGAGGTTAACGATACAATTCCATGAAACTAAACACAAATGATCATAAATAAGAAGATTGTTCATGTATTAGGATCAAATACAACCAGCTCTTAACATAAGAAGCGCACAAATAACTGTTATTGGCCGATAATAATCCCAACTTATTTTACTCCCACTGGTGGTCCCAAATTTAAAAAAATTGGCTCTCAATAGTCCCTCAATAAAAAAAACTTAACAGCGAGTTTTTTTCCGAATTTCAAACTGATTTTTACGGCTTTTCATCGGAAGGTGGATTTAAGTCGATTGATGTAGAACTTAGCTCGAAACGATGCTCCAAATAGCTTAATTTTTGTTAATTTGAAGTTTAAACACCCAATTTGAAGCACTAATCAAGCCGTTTGGAACATCGTTTCGAGCTAAGTTTGACATCAATCGACTTGTATCCTACTTCCGATCAAAAGCCTTAAAAAATCAGTTTGTAATTCGGCAAAAACTTAACGCCGTTAAGTTTTTTTTTTATGGGGGGGCCATTGAGAGCTAATTTTTTTGAATTTAGGACCACCAGTGGGATTAAACTAAGTTGGGATTATTATCTGCCAATAACAGTTAGTTGGGATTATAAAATCCAATTTGCCGCCAACAACAACAGCAACAACTGCAGCAACAGCAACAACAAAAATAATAATCATTCTAATTAATTGTACATTTAGCAGGTTAATTTTATTTGTACCAGATCCCACCAGAGTTACCGATACAACTTCCATAAATATAAACACAAATTACAAATCTTTTTCATAGCTAACAATTCAATTTTGAAGAAATTAAACACAAATTTCTAAACAATTTTTAGAGAACTTAACAGCACACAAATTAGGGCATACAATTTGGGGCTCCCAAACACTTCAATTTCAACAAAATTTAGCAACAGAGGATTAGATCAAAGATAGAAAATATATTTAACTTTCATGAAATCAAACACAAATTATATCCAATTTTCATGAAATTAAACACAAACATGTGAATTAGGGCATGGAAATTGGGGATTCCAAACACTTCAATTTCAATAAACGTAACAACAGAGGATCAGATCAATAAGAGTGTTACCAATTTCGTATGAAAGTATTCAGCTTTGACCAGAATTGGGGAGGGCGTTGACTTTGAAAAGAGCTTTATATTTAACGGATTTGATTTGATAAAGAAGAGAGAAGGAGGGTTTTCTTTGGGGGGATTGTGGTTGACGAAGAGTTATTATTATTATTAATTACAGGAAGCAGCCGGTGGACTGACTGACTTTAAGAAGCCGCCTCCGCCGCCATGTGCCATGGATGCATTAAACTCACTTACTTTATGTAAAAGTAATAAAACAAACAACATGAAATTAGAAGTTAATTTCATTTAATTACTAACCAGTAAAAGGTTAGTGCGTTGCGGTGAGCGCGTTGATACCGAGTGTTTTAAAAAGCGGGTTTGGTGGAACCGGTTAAATCGGATTCCGCACATCAGACCGGTATTTTGGGTCGGTTTACTAGAACATCGTATCGACGGTTTTTTTTCTAAAATATCGGCAAACCGGTTTTAAGTCCGAGAATTTTTTGATATTTGCGGCCTATATTTTATCAAAATTACTTTTAACCCAACAATTAACATCAAGCGTGTAAACTTTATGACTATTTTTTTAAGATTGAGTGCTTTTGAATTATTTTTTTTAATATTGATTTACATTTGGATTATTTTTTGTTATAGAATCATTTGCTTTTAAGTTATTTTTGGAGATGAAGTTGCATTTATATAAAATTATAAAGTAAACTATTCAACCGGTTGAACCTTTTGGTATAACCCGGTTCAACCGGTTGTATCATTTTTTAGCCCAATCCGATACGAGTAAAAAACCGGTTTTTAAAAACATTTGTTGATACATGTTAAGACATAAAGCTACTAAAATTTGTACGCGCATAACGACAGGTCTGGTTTAAATAAATTTATATCAAAACGTAGATAAAGGTAAGAAAATATTCATACAAAATTAAGTTGTCGTGAAGAAAGCATAAAAAATATATAATATTTAACTATTTGTTTTGGTGGCGTATTGCGTGAGCTCGATGTTTAATAAAATTTTTATTGAGGCGTACGTAGAAACAATGACGTTTGTATTCGAAATTTAGAGTAGCATTACTACTTGAAAAAAATAAAAATATATTATCTTTGACCCAGATTGGTTTTGAATGAAATTTATCCTCAAACGTAAATATAAATAGTCACATGGCAATTGTGTATACAAAATTTAAGAAACGTATTATTTTCAAAAATAAAATATGTCAAATGTTAATTATAAAAGTCTAGTTTTGCAAATGCATTAAATATGAAAAACAAAAAATAATATTAAAAATTAAACTTCAAAATAACGATCTCAAAGTGATTTGTAATAAAGTGATTGACTTATTTCATGAATAGTAGATTTTGTGAGTTAACCATCATATGGTTTTTAATATATATATAATAACTAGGTTTTATTTCCCGTATTATGAGGGTTGTTTTACATTTTTTGTTAATATTTATTTTTTGATTTTAACTTTCTTTATTGTAAGAAAGTTATTAATATACTTAGGGTTTGATGATTAAAGGGCATGATATGTTATAACACGTTTAAAAGTTACCTGGATTTGGTGACCCATGACCCGCTTATTTTCTTTTACTAAAAAATTGTTTTTGAATTATAAATAATATTTAAAAAAAATCAGATATTAATTTTTAGTGTATCGCTATTTTATATGATTTTCATATCAAATATTAGTTAAGATTAATTTTTAATTTAATTTATCTCCTGTATTATGGGTTGTTTTACATTATTTGTTTATAATATTTATATATTTTTTTCAATTCCAATTTTATTTATTGTAAGAAATTTAATAATATACTTAGGGTTTGATTATAAAAGAGTCTCACGAATAAATGAGATGTTATAACCCAATTTAAAAGTTATCTGGGTTTGGTGAGACCCAAGACCCGTTTATTTTTAGTATAAAATTGTTCTTAATTATAAATAATATATTTTAAAAAAAATCATATATTAATTTTTAGTATATCCCTATTTTATAGGATTTTCATATCAAATAATTGGTAATATTAATTTTTAATTTAGTGAGATGTTATAACCCGTTTAAGAGCTATATGGTTTTGATAAGACTCATACCCATGAATTTGGGTTAAATCAATGAGAGGCGTCCATTTAAAAATCAAGTAATCTAGTTGCTTCCATAAAAGGGGGGAGCGACCACATCGCGACTCGTAGGATTTTAGGGTTTTCGTTTTTATATATTATAGATAGATTTTAACTAATCCGGTGTAAATTACATTGTTTTTTGGGAAGAACGTCGGTCGGTTCGGACAGCCACTTAGTTTTACCCGAGCTTCATCCTCTTGTTATACGCTTATTCCAACCCTCAATCCTCTTTTCGAGATTTATCGATGTTGAATCAATCGAACGCAGTGCTTGCATATGTTCCACTATCAGGATACATGTTTTCTAATTTCTGGTAAAGTTGATTTCACTTGTCATTTGTTAATAGAGGTGGGAAAAAACAGGTTACTCGAAAATCAAACCAAAACCGAACCGGTTTGAAATCTATTATGTACAAACCAGTTTGGAACCGATTGAAAATTAAGTTTGGAACCGGTTTATAATTCTCTCTACCGAAATCATTTTCAAACTGGTTAACCGAACCGAAACTAGTAAAAAACCGACTAAAAACCGATTGATTCAGAAGTAATTCGCGAGATCATGCACTCTTCTTTCTTAGATATAACTTTCCTAGTTATAACAGAAAAAGTGCACCTGGTTGAATCTAGTCTATTGTTAAAATAAACAACTCGCACACACTCTCTTTCCATAAAAAAAAAGATCAAGACCCCAAGCACTACACTTAGATTTATTAGATTTGATGCTAAAATGTCATTATTAAACCCAAAACTCCCGGCGGATGGCCAGCGCCCCAAAGAAACAAAAGAATCGGTTAACGAGGGATGTGATGTTCATTAAATAAAAAACCTTGTGGAGGTGTAAACTAACTATGCGTTTTAATATTCGATAGGACCATTAGACCTAATACCTAGAGTTACTCAAAAAGTTTGTGGCTCGCGACTCGTTTGCAAAAACTCGAATCTAAACAAGCCGGCTTCGCTCGGCTTAGCTCGTGGCTCGTTAATATTAAACCCTAAATTATATAATATATAATATATAATAATCATAGTATCATACCAAAATAAGAAAAAATAAAATAATATGTTATGTCCCTTGAGCTTTAAAACATTATAAAGAAATAACAAAATAAAAACATTATAAATTATCTAATTTATAAATTCTATATAAATTAATATTAAAAATTATATTTTTGTGGTTAATATATCAATATCAGTCAAACAAATAAATATAAATAAAGAAAACATTAACAAGCTTGTTTAGGTTCGATTGGCTTGGCTCGATTACAACCCTAATGGTACGGAGCGAATAAAACTCACCCGACCTGACCCGACCCGATCTTTCACAAATCTAATAAATCTAAAGTGTAGTGTCTAGAATCTTGATTTTTTTTTGTAAAGGGTATGAAGCTAAGAGTGAGGCACATGACACGTTGTTGTCTGTTTGCCCATAAAAATAATAAAAAAAAACACATTATTTGTCTACTATAACAACCTTTTAAAATATCTAGCTAGCTTAATAACTGAAACAACAGCATCAGACCATCAGTGAGCAGAAACATGGCTAGTGAAACAGCAAGACGACGAGTTGAGACGATCGGCGCTCACTTCTCTGCCGCCGATAACATCTCCGCAACTCGTCTCTTCCCTTTGGTAATCTTTTTTTGTACCAAGTTAAATATTTATTTAGTTAAATGATTAGAAGTTATTGTTTTAAGGTGTAAATGACTTTGAGTTTGTGTTATTAGATTTGATTAATTATAAGACACCTATGTTGCCATATTTCATTCAATGGATTATTATATCTATGGTAAAGTGATTATATATTTATATATAAAATCAATATATTGTGTAGGGTTGTAAAAAATGGTGTAGTGGGTAGAGTGTCAGGGCGATTTTCTTAAACTTTGTCAATATTACTCGGAATCCGTCAAATTCGGAGCTAGGCAGTCCAACTCGAACAACTCAGTCAAGTTGGATTTTCACCGTTTTTCGAGATACCTTGGAAGACGAGAATTAAATAATTATTATGTCTATAATACTAGGCCAAGTGTAGTGAGAGGCAAATAGGGGCGACAAGGGGCACATTTGGGCGAGAACACTCCCCCCCCCACCCCAGGCGATAAGTTGGTAGTGGTGGGTGGGGGGGGATATATTTTTCGCCGGGCTGTGTGATGGACATGCTGACGTGGCGATTGGAGGGTGAGCGATTTGTGGGCTACAACACCGCTCACATATTGCCCCCTTGGCCACGTGTCAACCCCCCCCCCCCCCCCAAGAATTAAATAACTACCATGTCTATGTCTCATTTTGATTTATATTAATATTCACGTATTTTGCTATACATATTAGTAAACTGATTATATTTGACATATATATGATTTCCCGAAAATTAATTTTTTTATAACTTGCCATGCCCGAGTACTCCTCGCCTAGGCCGAGTACTCACAGCACAGCTCCCCAATCGACTAGCCTGACAGCATCTAGCGACTTCTGCAACATTATGTTGTAGAATTTAGGGGTGTAAAACATGTCTGGTTGGCGGGCTGAACTGATGAACTTAAACACCACCCATATATTTATAATTTATCCGTGTGATCAATTTATCTAAATGAGTCAAATAAGTTGAAGGTTGACCTTATAAAGTACAAAAATTTTCTTAACTTTATATTCAATTTTAAACGGTTAACACATCAAACTGTTTAATTAAACATGTTTAACCGATCAACTGTCGAGCACAACACGTTTAGTTAAATGCATTAAACAGGTCAACTCGAACTGTTTGGTTGACCTTAAAGTATAAATATTTTCTTAACTTCATATTCAATTTTAAATGGTTAACAGATGACTCTGGACACGACACATTTAATTAAATAGATTAAACAGGTCAACACTAACTGTTTATTAAACTGGTTAGACGTGACAGCCCAAAACCTTGTTATTTTCGTGTCATATTTCGAGTCGTGTCAGGAACTATTTAATTATGATGTTCTGTTTGAAAGATACATAAGATTATGCCTATATTATTATTGTATAACTTAGCTCTTTTGGTTGCTTTATTGTTTCAGAATTGCAGTGGCGGTTTAACCACGATCAAGAGAAGATGCAATAACACTATGCATTTCGCAAGACAAGATTCGAAGTCCCAAGGCAGCTTCATGAAGCCAACTTCAGCACAACAGGTCCCGGTCAACAAAAGTCAAACAAAGACCGAAAACGAAAATATTCTTTACAAAATGTATATCAACTCCTAACTTAATCAAACTGACACTCACAATATCTTTGGCAGGATAGCTTTGACCAATCAAGTTTGCCTTTTAAGTCAACTCTTTCCCAACAAGACCTGTCATCTGAACTCGTGACAACACCTTTGTTTTCTCAACCAGCAAGTATTAATTCCAATCCTCCAAAAGTCAGAAATATTCAATATGATGTCGGTGATTACGTGTCACCTTCGTTACAACCACCTAAATTTTCCAGAACAACATTAGAAAGAAATGTACCAATGAGATTAAGTCACAACAGCAACACGCATGCTGCTAAACGTCTCGGTATAAAACTTTGATACATTAGTATTTGTTATAATAAATTTTTTCTTTTTTTTTGAGAAAATGTGTGTGTTGTGCAGGTTTAGAGAAGAAACTATCCCCGAGAATGGACGTTGTTGAATCCGGAGGAAAATATTTTGTGCTGATAGAACTGCCCGGGATTAGGATAGATGATATAAGAGTCGAAGTTGATAATACAACGTAAGATTATTTTTATAAAGTTTGTGTAACGGGTCAAAACGGGTTTGGGTTGGAACGGGCCATTGTTTTAATACGGGTTGGAACTTGGAACAACCCAACCCGCAACTTTTTTTAGTCAAGTTTACTGATTTTACCTTTTTACCCTTTTAATGCAACGTAAGATTATTTTTATAAAGTTTGTGTAACGGGTCAAAACGGTTTTGGGTTGGAACGGGCCATTGTTCTATAACGGGTTGGAACTTGGAACAACCCAACCCACAACTTTTTTTAGTCAAGTTTACTGTTTTTGACCTTTTTACCCTTTTAATACAACGTAAAATTATTTTTATAAAGTTTGTGTAACGGGTCAAAACGGGTTTGGGTTGGAACGGGCCATTGTTTTAATACGGGTTGAAACTTGTAACCATCCAACACTCAACTTTTTTTTAGTCAAGTTTACTGATTTTGACCTTTTGACCCTTTTAATGCAACGTAAGATTATTTTTATAAAGTTTGTGTAACGGGTCAAAACGGGTTTGGGTTGGAACGGGCCATTCTTTTAATACGGGTTGGAACTTGGAGCAACCTAACCCAACCCGCAACTTCTTTTAGTCAAGTTTACTGATTTTGACCTTTTTACCCTCTTAGCTGAGTTTTCTGATTTTGGCCCGTTTGAGATAAAACACAACCCACGTTGGCCCGTTTATAATTTAACGGGTCAAAAATCAAAATTGTCAACTCTTTTGATTTTCTAATGGTAGCTGACATAATTATTTGAAGTTTGACTGTACAAACAATCAATGGGAAGACTAAAGGCTGCTATTTAAGTGATAGTGCAAACTCTTCATATTACAAAAAGGAGATTCTAGAAGGACCATTTGAGATCAAGTGGGCCCTACCGTTCGGTGCGAACCCAGATTCTGTTTCAGCTGAATTTTTGTAAGTCAGCATCTTTAGTAATATGCCAGTGTTGTTTCTTGGAAAGATGAATGGGTCGGGCCCGTTAAGTAGAAAATGCAAACGGGCCCGATGGAAAAGGGGTATTTTGAAACTAGTCGGGTCGGGTCAAGCATAAAAGTTTTTGTCTAGAATTATTTTGAAGTAAAATGATGGAATGTTACTTGTGCAGGGACGGGCTTCTACGTATTACCATTACTAAACTTTGAGTCCTGGTCTCGTGATGCAACAAATCCAGTAATTCGTAAATATATACTTGTATATTGTAGAATTGAAATAAAACTATATTTTTGTTGTAATGATTACAAATTATAGACTACTTGATATACCATATGTAAACAACATAATCATGTTGCTTTAATGTTAAGAACTTGTGTTTGTATAATTGTATGTAGAAGTGTACAAAAAAACCGGCTTGGGACCGGTTTTATGCAAACCGAACCGAACGGTTTGGGTTTAAAACCGGTTTCACCCAAACCGACCCAAACCGTCAGTTTCAGGACCGGTTCCCCTTAAGATATACAAACCGGTTTTAAAACCAAACCGATTTAAGGAAAACCGGCTTGGGACCGGTTTTATGCAAACCGAACCGAACCGGTTTGGGTTTAAAACCGGTTTCACCCAAACCGACCCAACCCGCCATTTTTAGGATCGGTTCCCCTTAAGATATACAAACCGGTTTTAAAACCGAACCGGTTTATAAACCGGAACGAACCGACGTGACCAGGCCGGCCTATCTTGTGTCTAAACCGGCTTATAAACCGAACCGGTTTTAGTCAAACCGGTTTTGATCAGCGGTTGACCAAACCGGTTCGGTTTAGGTTTAAACCAGTTTTGCACAACTCTAATTGTATGTGGCCTAAATAGAGAGGATATAATTGAAATGGGCTTATATACAAGTCCAAATATTTGGATTGAAACCTTGGATAGACTTATTTATTTATCACATGTTAAAAAGTAAACTTGCTTTTTATGAAGATTTTATAAATAGTTTTGGTGTGTGTTGGGGACAAGTCCTAGAAGGATTTAGTGAGATTTATATATTTGTTAAATTTAATATTGTGAGAATGTCGAAGCACGAGATGAATCTGACCTGATCCATGACGATGTTTTCACGGATTTCGAGATGAACGAACCACGTCTTGATCTTCTTCTCCGGCTGGTTGGGATCTGCAATGACTTTTTGGGGGTGTGGAGGTGACCGCTAAGAAATCTCCAGGATCTCTTGTTCACAGACACAAAAATATGGTGGTGGCTCTTATTGAGAATGACCAACCCCTAATAAGGAGGTGGAGACCTCCTTATATAGGGAGCCTCATGGCCACCATCATGGTACCCTAATGGGCATAGCCCAATTAGGGTTACCTCCACAAAACCCCCTCAGCCCAATAACATTGTATTAGTTCATATAATAAAATAAGCCAAACATAATAAATTTAGGGTCGTAAAACCGGGTTTAGTACCATACCCCTACAAGCCCCCCAAGTCCAGCGTTGCTCCTGGGCGTGCAAGCGTTTAGGTGGAGCGCTGGACTTTATGAGGTGTGTTAGGGCGTGAGGCGGTTTTTTCCCTTTTCTTCGGCCTTATCTTTATTGTCTTTGAGTTTTGGGAGGTTTTCTTCATGATGGTGACGTGTTGTGGTTTTTATGATAATGATGGTGCACTAGCATGAATAAGATATAGCACGCCGAATAATAAAAGCCTGCGCGCGAGGCGACTTACGAGCTATGAGAATAATAAAGCTTGCGCGCGAGGCGACTTAGGAGCTATGAGAATAATAAAAGCTTGCGCGCGAGGCGACTTACGAGCTATAAGAATAATAAAGCTTGCGCACGTGAGGCGACTTACGAGCTGTAAAAATAATGAAGCCTGCGCGCGAGGCGACTTATGGATCTATGAGAATAATGAAGCCTGCGCGCGTGGCGTCTTACGAGCTATAAGGATAATAAAAGCTTGCGCGCGAGGCGTCTTACGAGCTATATGAATAATAAAGCTTGCGCGCGTGAGGCGACTTACGAGCTGTAAAAATAATGAAGCCTGCGCGCGAGGCGACTTACGGATCTATGAGAATAATGAAGCCTGCGCGCGTGGCGTCTTACGAGCTATAAGAATAATAAAAGCTTGCGCGCGAGGCGTCTTACGAGCTATATTAATAATAAAGCTTGCGCGCGTGAGGCGACTTACGAGCTATATGAATAATAAAGCTTGCGCGCGTGAGGCGACTTACGAGCTGTAAAAATAATGAAGCCTGCGCGCGAGGCGACTTACGGATCTATGAGAATAATGAAGCCTGCGCGCGTGGCGTCTTACGAGCTATATGAATAATAAAGCTTGCGCGCGTGATGCGACTTACGAGCTGTAAAAAGAATGAAGCCTGCGCGCGAGGCGACTTACGGATCTATGAGAATAATGAAGCCTGCGCGCGTGGCGTCTTACGAGCTATAAGAAAAATAAAAGCTTGCGCGTGAGACGTCTTACGAGCTATAAGAATAATAAAAGCTTGCGCGCGAGGCATCTTACGAGCTATAAAATGATGATAATGACTGGCCCACAAGGGCCTCCTCCGCGCAGGATGAATATCCCGGCCTGTTTTCAAAATAATAATGGAGGCACAAATGGCCGGATAATAATAATGATGTCATAGGTGTTTGTGCGGCTCGTAGCCGAACCTGCAAAAACATGTCAACTAAAAGTGGATGTATTGCATGGTTCCCATCCTCGGGCAAATTATGAGGTGTGCCCAACCTTTAAGCTTGGCGCGTGGCCTATGGGTTTATGAGGATTCCCAACCTTTAAGTTTGGCGCGTAGCCATATGGGATATTATGAGGATTCCCAACCTTTAAGTATGGCGCGTAGCCATATGGGATATTATGAGGATTCCCAACCTTTAAGTATGGCGCGTAGCCATATGGGATATTATGAGGATTCCCAACCTTTAAGTATGGCGCGTAGCCATATGGGATATTATGAGGATTCCCAACCTTTAAGTATGGCGCGTAGCCATATGGGATATTATGAGGATTCCCAACCTTTAAGTATGGCGCGTAGCCATATGAGATATTGTGAGGATTCCCAACCTTTAAGTATGGCGCGTAGCCATGTGAGTACAATCATGGTTGTTCTTATCCTGATTTGGATTAGACTGTTCATTTGTTATGTCGCTTACGCGCGGTCTGCGCAATGTCTCTTTTATTCTCACGCGCAGATGTGGTGCGTGAGCGTGCATGATGCGTGAGCATCTAATATGCATGAGCGTACGTGAAGCCCAATAACATATGTGATGCGTGAGCATAGGAGATGCGTGAGCATGTGATATGCGTGAGCATACGTGATGCGTGAGCATATGATATGCGCCACGAGCATAGGTTTTAGCTGTCTTCATGAGCATGTGATATGCGTGAGCTGTGGCGTAGAGTAATCGCCGGGAGCGCGCATGCGATCCGCTGTGGCGCAGAGTAATCGCCGGGAGCGCGCATGCGACCCGCTGTGGCGTAGAGTGATCGCCGGGAGCGCGCATGCAATTCGCTGTGGCGTAGGGTGATCGCCGGGGGCGCGCATGCGACCCGCTGTGGCGTAGGGTGATCGCCGGGGGCGCGCATGCGACCCGCTGTGGCGTGTAGTGATCGCCGGGAGCGCGCATGCGACCCGCTGTGGCGTAGAGTGATCGACGGGAGCGCGCATGCGGAATCCGAAGTTGATCCACAGGGAGCGATTTTGATCCGCGGTGGCGCGCACGATCTAGAGATTTTGAATATCAACATCAGGTAGGTTTTATGTAAAACCAACAGATCTAATAGGATTTATAGATCTATGAATATGAAGTGTGGCTGTTGCTCAAACGAACCCAGATCTGAAAAAATCATAACTAGATTTGGTATATTTCACTTAGAAAAAACACAGATCTAAGGGTTTTCCCCAAAAGTTCGGTGGTATCTCTTCCTGTGTATTTCCAGATCTGGAAGTATTTTTTAGATCTACGGATTTTTGGATTTCCATAGAACATATCTGAAAGAAGAAACCGTAGACCCGAGATATTGATGAACAGATCGGAGGGCCGAGACGAGAAGCGAAGCGTGGTTCATTGCCGTCCCACGGATAGCGCCAATGTCGAAGCACGGGATGAACCTGACCTGATCCATGACGATGTTTCCACGGATTTCGAGATGAACGAACCACGTCTTGATCTTCTTCTCCGGCTGGTTGGGATCTGCAATGACTTTTTGGGGGTGTGGAGGTGACCGCTAAGAAATCTCCAGGATCTCTTGTTCACAGACACAAAAATATGGTGATGGATCTTATTGAGAATGACCAACCCCTAATAAGGAGGTGGAGACCTCCTTATATAGGGAGCCTCATGGCCACCATCATGGTACCCTAATGGGCCTAGCCCAATTAGGGTTACCTCCACAAAACCCCCTCAGCCCAATAACATTGTATTAGTCCATATAATAAAATAAGCCAAACATAATAAATTTAGGGTCGTAAAACCGGGTTTAGTACCATACCCCTACACTGTTGTCACTACAGTTGACCTTCATTGCTTCTCATGTTGTTGGTACGACCCAACCATAAGACCTCCGCTTAGGGGTAATTCACGATGCAAAAACATAAATTTATGATAACATGCTATTATTTCTTGTAGTAGACATTATCTTGGCACTTGTGCGTTATTAGCGTCAAATTAAAATTACATATTTCGCTATTTGTAGATTCTTGATTTCTTTTCGTATGCACAATCCGTTTGTGTTTATATAATGAAGCCGTCATCTTCATACATATTGAATCATATATACAGTTGACGTATGAGCCATATAATAGATGCAATTAACGTCCTACACATGCACTCATACGCGCCATGTAAACTACTATGGCTACTTTTGAATGGATGGAATACAATGTTTAAAACCAACAATCGGTTGGCTCGTGATACGCAACCAAGTAGAATCCATCTACTTTCTAAACATTTAATTTGAGCTATATGATAGTTTGAGTATGTATTAAAGTCTCACCAGAAACAAAACTCGTCCACCTGATTGACTTTTGGGTCCAATCCGATTGTGTCCCCGCCGCAACGCGCGGGTACTCTTACTAATGGTCCATAATGGATTTAATCAAAATTGAACAAAGAAATATAATTAAACATTCATCTTAAGTAGCACTTGATAAAATTTTAACAATGAAATCTTAAATATCATATACTATAATAAAACTTAATTTTGTATTATCATTACAAATATAACATTATTAGTCTCTAATTCACAAGATTCATGTAAACATTTTATTACATAAAGCTTTCATCTGATGTTGACGATAACACTATAAGTTTTTATCTGTTTGTTAAGTAAAATAAAAAATTTGTATCGCATGTTATAAAATCTAAATAGGATTGGTTCTTTTGAAGATTTAAAAGATGTAAAAAGGAGAATAAACCTTAATGTAACATACATAAAAGTGTAAAACTTTTGAATCCTTGTACTGGAATATTAACAGTTAAGAGCCGTTACGAAAGCTCATAGAAGGACATAAATATACAAAAATTTAGGGTTAGAGATTAGATCGTCGTACTAGATCACTCCTAAGTGCCGCTTTACGCAAACTTAAACTTCACGTGTAAGCAGAGGTGTTGCATTTGATATAAATAACTTTTAAAACAACTTGGAAAGTAAATAAGATTAATAATAACGAAATATATGTACAAGTCATTTAACATAACAAGTCACCCAGTCATGTTTTGAAACAATTTTACAAATCACTCAAACATGTATGTATACAGCTGAGTGGCAATACACCTTAGGGGGGTGTTTGTTTACCTCTTATTGGTACCATCCAGATGTAAATATCTGAATAGCAATAGCTCAGATACAGCATGGAAGACACTGATGTTGACGATGAAGAATTGGATTCAGAAGAAGAGCAGAATTGGGATGATTGGACTGCTGATGGAGAAGAAGATAATAATAATAATAATAATAATGGTGACCATGATTTGCTCTGTGAGTCTAGATTCAGTTCAACTAGTTTACTATTTGAACATTGCGGTTCGAGTCACCGTTTTGATTTTAGAAGGACTAAGGAAACGTTGAAGTTGGATTTCTGTGGGTGTTTTAAGCTTATTAGTTATGTTATATCCAAGGTTAAACTTTTAGACACCAGCTGTTTGACTGGGCTTGAGCTTGGGTTGTTTTGATTTACAAGAGGTCGAGCTGGAGCTTGGCTCGTTTTTTAGCTCTTTTTTTTTTAAAGATTGAGCTATGCTCGTGAGTTGTTTTTTCAAGCTCGGGTTTGGCTTGTTTATATTATAATTTGTTTATTAGCTTTTTGAGAAAAACCTTAAACGAGCTGAGATTGGCTGTGCAGTGTGAAATGAATAGATAAAAGAGCCCAATTTTAAAAATGCACAAGGCTCTTTAAGGCTTGACGAACCTTAACGAGTTTCCGTGCAAGGCTCGAGCTCGGGCTCGATTAGTAAACAAGCTTTAGTTGAGGTTTGGGCTCGGAATGAGCTAAAAAAAGCTCGGATCATTTCGAGCTTTTTGTCAATTCAATCTCGAGTAGCTCATGAGCAGCTTGGCTTGTTTGCGCTTCAGTTGCTAGGCCTAGCTGGACAGTAAGTACGAACTAGCGATTAACATGTATTAATTGGTATTTAACCAGAATTTAATTTTATATCCAACTTAAAGTTATATATGTGTGTCTGTTTACATGATTTCATATATAGTTTTTTAAAAATAAGTATAATTTTTCAAATATTTGACCAAAATTTGACCTTTTTAACCGATTTTCACTGATTTGGGCAGGCTCTGACTGATTAGTGACTAGTCATAGTCACCGACTAATTCCAATTTTTACAACACTGTTATGTATTCATTTAATGTTTGTACCAGGTTGTGGAGAATCGATGCTGGAACTGTGGAAGTACCTGTGCGTCTAGGAAAGAGCTACAAGATCATTTACATGAACCATCAAGCAGTAATCTGCCATGGGATGATGCCATCTCATGTATCTTAACCATATATGGAAGAAGATAATCTTTTGTTTAGTTTTGATGAAGATGAAGATGATGATGATGATCATATGGCTAGAAATACAGAGGGTATAGAAACGATGAGCATTGATGACAAATCTAATGTGGAATCATATCAAGTGAACGGGGACACTTCTATTTCTGCAACTAACAGGGGAGCTCAAACGGTAAAAAATTAAATGAATCTTCTTTGAGTGCTGTTGACTGTAATTTTATGATTGTGAATAAGGACTATTTTGGATCATATAGTTCATTTGGTATACATAAAGAGATGTTAAGTGATAAGGTATTACTTTACATTTTTACTTATTTTACTGTTTCTATGTGAAGTTCATAGATAATTTGTTATGTGATATAGGTAAGGACAGATGCATATCGGCAAGCTATTGTAGACAATCCCTCTCTTTTTAAGGGTGTTGTTGTTTTGGATGTTGGTTGTGGTACAACGATTCTAAGGTGAGGTTTGGAATAATAATATGTGTATATTATATGAAGATACCTATGTATATATCATAGATGTGGCTACAAAATGATAACTTATCTTGTTTAAATTTTCTTTCCATTAGTTTATTTGCAGCTCAATGAGGGGCCAAAAAAGTAAATGCCGTTGAAGCAAGTGATAAAATGGCTACAGAAGCTTCTTAGGTAACTCGTTGATATAGTTATTGTTTTTTAACATCTTCACCTTTAATGAGTAACGTGTCGTCCTGTAATGAAACTTTTTATTGTTTCAATACCTGCAGATTGCTAAGGACAATGGTCTGTTGTATAACGAAGCTTCAAGCGGAAGTACCAAACAGGAAACTGGAGTACTTAAAGTTAACTTCTATTTGGATTTTAGTATGTTTCCATGGATTTTGAAGTAGTAATGTGTAATTGGATTTTTATGATATTTTGTATTTTCTTTTCAACTTATTTATCATTCGGAGTTCTAAACAAACAGATACATTTCATTCAGCATAAAATAGTTCAGAGGGTAAGATAGTCATTTTTGTACAGTTATTCAGATGTCCAACCAAACAAACTTTAACTTGTTTAGATCTAACTGGTTCAGACTCTCTTAACCATTCAGACTTCTTTATAGTTCAGCACTTAATGATTCAGCAATTGCCAAACAGCCCCTTAATGTGTGTACTTTTCATGGCATTTAAGTCATTAGACGTCTTTTGGCCAAAATTGATAAGAACAAATCCCAATGACCGAGTACATATTTTGAAAAAAAATTTAAAATAGGAAAGTGGAATGACATAAAATGGTTTATAGGAGAGAGAAAGAAAGTTGAGGGAATATAGGACATCCGCCGTTTGAAATGGCGGATATCAAATTACACATAGGGGGTGTCAGTTATTGTCTGGTGATGTGGCGAGAACCATGTGATCCGCCATTTGAAATGGCGGATCATGAATATTTTATTAGTGTTCCGCCATTTCAAATGGCGGATTTCAGTTGAGAAGCTGACCACCGGTCACCATTACTTTTTGATTGGCATCCGCCATTTCAAATGGCGGATGTGAACAATAACGTGAACAGTAACTCGTACTACCCCTATGACCCACCTATGTATTTTTTATTGTATTTCAGTGACATCCGCCATTTGAAATGACGGATGTGAACAGTAAACCGTACCTCCTATGTCCCACATATTCTAAGTATTTTATTATATTTCAGTGACATCTGCCATTTGAAATGGCGGATGTGAACAGTAAACCGTACCTCCTATGTCCCACATATTCCTAAGTATTTTATTATATTTCAGTGACATCCGTCATTTGAAATGGCGGATGTGAACAATACCCTTACTACCCAGATTTGACCACTTATTCTTTTAATATATTAATGTTTCTTTATTTATAATATTAATCCGTCTATGAGAGGGAAGTCCATAACCTCCAGCCTCCACGAACATGGTCATCTCAAACATCACCATATCAGTCCAACACTCACGAACATACCATCTCACAACTAAACTTACACGTTTTCTACTTTTCCATATCAACTTCTAAATTTATTTCTCATAACCACTTTCTTTGTTAACCAATTTATATATCATGACAACAAATTAATAATTAAGTTACCTACACCTATATATATTACATTATTAGAATTTAATATTAGATAAAGTTTGCAAATTCTTGATTGCTATATTTCATTAAATTGATATTACTAGTCATATTTTTTAAATATAAAAGAATCATAAATAAAATTAAGAAACAATAATATATTAAAAGAATAAGTGGTCAAACCTGGGTAGTACGGGTACTGTTCACATCCGCCATTTCAGGTAGTACGAGTACTGTTCACATCTGCTTAATGACGGATGTGAACAGTACCCGTACTACCAAAATCTGACCACTTATTCTTTTAATATATTAATGTTTCTTAATTTTATTTATAATTCTTTTATATTTAAAAAATATGACTAGTAATATACTAATATCAATATGTTTTTACTTTTATTATTAAAAATTCTAATAATTAGTATTATTAGTAAATATTAATTAGTTACATTAATATTACTTTTATTAATAAATATAAAATTTAGTTCAACAATTGGATATGTTTTTTTTATAATATTGAGTTTTGCCATTTGCAATGACAAGTGTTGTCTGGACATCCGCCGTTTCAAATGGCAAGTATGAATAGTAACTGTACTACC
>NW_027506829.1:0-21084 GCF_021521415.1 Bidens hawaiensis
GAAAGCCGTTGCTGGTGACACTCACTTGGGTGGTGAGGATTTTGATAACCACATGGTGGATCACTATGTGCGAGAGTTCAAGAGGAGGTGGAAACAGAACTTGACTGGCAACCAAAGAGCGTTGGGCAGGTTGAGATTGGCTTGTGAGGAAAGCCAAACGGATTCTCTCGTATACTAGTGTTACATCAATCGATTTGGATTTCTTGCATGGGGGTATTGATTTTTCTATGAAATTTACCCGGGCTAAATTTGAGGAGCTTAACATGGGTATGTTTAGTAAGTGCATGGAGACTTTGGAAACATGTTTTAAGTGATGCCAAGATGAAGAAATCATGTGTAGATCAAGTGGTACTTGTTGGTGGCTCAACTAGGATTCCAAAGGTCCAGCATGCATATGCTGCAAGAGCTTTTTGATGGCAGAGATTTATGCAAGAGTGTGAACCCTGATGAGGCGGTTGCTTATGGTGCAGCCGCTATGGCTTCAAAGGTAAGCGGTGGGTAACAAGAGTGTGCAAGATGTTTTGCTACATGATGTCACTCCTTTATCACTTGGTAAAGAAGTAAGAGGAGAACGATTTGATGTTTGTGATCCCGAGAAACACTCCAATACCTGCAAGTAACACCCACAAATACTCTACAGCTAGTGATAACCAAACTGTCATGGATTTCAAGGTGTATCAAGGTGAAAGATCAAAATCTACAGATAACCATTTGTTGGGAAAGTTCAGAATTTCGGGGAATACCACCTGCTCCCAAAAGAGTCTCTAAAGTTATGGAATGCTTTGAAATAGATGCCAATGGTATTGATAGTATCCACCGGTGTAAGATGGAAAAAAACTCATAATTTCCAATGAAAATGGAAGACTCTCAAAAGAAGAGATAGAGAAGATGGTAAATGATGCTGAGAAGTACAAACTTGGGGATCAAGAATTCAAAAAGAAAAGCGGAAGCCCACAATGCATTGGAGGATTGCATATACAAGATGAAGAATAAGATCGAAGAGCGCAGTGTCAAGAAAAACGTGCACCATGAGATCCTCCAGGTAATGACAAAAGTCATTGACGAAACGACCGAGTGGCTCAAGGACAACCAAGCTGCACCTTTTTCTGAGTTTCACCTTAAGAAGGCACACCTCGAATTTGTTTGCAAGCCGATGTTTCAGGTCTAAGATTATGGTGGCTGAATATTAGGATCTAAGCTTTTGTTTATCTTTTTCCTCCACTTAATCCGTCATCAATATCAGCGGTTGCTAAATTTTGGAATCTAAGCTTTTGTTCATTTTTTTGCTAGCTCCACTTAATTTGTCATCTATATCAGCGGCTGTTGAATAATGGAATCTAGGTGGATACTAACATTGTAGGTTTAGTTTGGTGACTGGTAGATTCTTTGAGCTCTACTAATTTTGCTATGACTCTTATGTATGATATTAAATAGTTTATAAGTTAAAATCTTTCATATTCTGTTGCTTTGTTGTCGATTTGATAAGCACGCATTTGCGTGACACATTAATTGATTCATTTACACTAACCAGCGATGTTTTAGCATGTGAAAGTGAGCGTTGCAACATAGATCTGTTTTTTTTAAACAACAGGGCTTGTGTATTGGATTTTATGATTACTAAAAGTTGTTCCTATGCTTTGAGTATACAGAAATCATGATAACTTGGAAAGGATTATATGATGCAAAGTTGTGATAGTGGTCACACCATTCCTTCAATTTCTTGCTTTGTTCAATTAACATTTCATTAATATGTCTTTTTAGATAAATTTAGCGTTCACCTAGATATCATTACTGGTTTCTTAAATGTATCATGATGTAGATACACACCTAGCTACTTATAGGCTTCTTAAGTTAATTCTTTATATAAGATTTGGACTATTTGATCCTTAATGTGATTGGTTTGGCCCGTTCAACAAATGGACCGTCTGCGTAATTAATTCTACTTCTAGTTACATTTTTTAACAGTTCAACCGCATTTAAATAGATGTATTTTATCATGTAAACCTGTCTTAGTTTGTTAAGCTTGCTAAATCACCGTTTTGGCACATTTTGCTTATGTTTGCGCTTTTCTCACCTCGATTTTAAGCGACAAGAAAGCCATGTGGCCCCTTTGACTTGAGGTGAGCAACAAATCAAGAAACAAAAATTCTGACAAATGGGACCTAGGATGGACCAGCGGGTGGGTCAGCCCGGCTTTCTTTAGGTTGGTCGGGTTGGGTTCACAATTGGGTTTGAGCAAGACCGAAGTTGTTTAAAGGTTTCTGATTCTGTGGGGCCAGACTACTAATGGGTTGGGCTGTTGGGTAGGATACAAGCTGTGTAACTATTAACATCAAAGAATCGTAAAGCATCTAAACATATAAACTTAAAACTGGCATACCATTTTTAAACAATTATAAAGCTTAACAGTCATATAAAATTATAAACACAACATGCTTTCGCATACTACTACCATGGTCACATACATATATATGCAACACATATATTATTGAGGTAGTTACATACACTAAATTAATATCTATTTCCACCATGGTTACTGAAGAAACGGTACCCGGATATATCCGAATCAATGTGAGATGTCACATAAGAGAAACTAGGGAAACAATGTGAGTTGCCTAGGACGCTTCTTGCGGGTGTGTTGAATAGATAGATATAAAGAGATGACAGCATGTTGGAAGAAAGGAAAAGAGTATCTTGAAAGTGTTACGTGTATGTGTTGTGTGTAATGTATAGTGTCAGATGTGTCCAAGGTCTTCTCAAAGGAGACCAACCCTCCTAACTATATAAGAAAGAGTATGGGCTACACTTGAGCTTAATGGGCCAAGTCATGTCCGGGCCTAAGCCCAAATATTATGTCCGGGCATTACATCCGTCAGCATAAGCCCGGACCGGTCATCCGTCAAATAGTAGTCTGAACCCGACATCCGTCATGACCAGGTATGACAACGGTTTCAATTTTTTTTAAGTATAAAACATATATGATATTAGGTAATATTATATCTCGTAATCAGGGCCGGTCATGGCCTATGGCAGAGTGGCCGACGGTCATAGGCCTGACCACCAGTTAGGCCCGAAATTTTGATACCAACTTCTGTCACACCCCGACTAGCAAAATGCGGAAGCGTAAAACGGGAATGTAACAGACACCTCTGGTATCAACCACATTGTTTATAAAGAAACATCTTACTATACTATTAAAGCAATACAAGGTTTCCACATGGCATTCAACTAGCATGTCCACATATGCTTCCAACTCATCAAATTTCCATTTATATAATTTCCACATGTTAATTTGAACATTAATTTTAAACATGAACTCCTAAGTTGAAGAAAGTTTCAAAATAAATTGTCATAATCATCATTTATTGAGTAATAAAGACAATTAATTGTTTTCATTGCCATTATTTTAAATTTTGGGACTTTGTTATTTTATTTTTTTTTTGGATTTTGGGAAATTATTTACGAACGTTTGGACTGGATGTTTGGATTGAAATGGTGGTTTAAGTCACGAGTTTTGGATTATATTGTTGCTTTATTAAACGCGCGGTTTAATAAAAATTATAATTATGTCTCATTATTATATTCATATTTTTAGCATTTTGATGTTGTGTACTTAAATGTTTTTTAATTTCAATAAAAATAGTTTTTATAACACACAACTTATGTTACAACATCTACATGTTTACGTTTCATAGTTTACAACATATGACTTCAGTAGATGATGGAATTTTAACTAACATGTCTTTTATGTTTCATGGTATTAGTTTGAAATATGTGGCATAACTTAGAATTATGTTTTACATTTTCATTTTTCTCTATTTGTCTTTGTATATTGGGTTCTTTTAATTAAAATAAAAACGTGATACCTTATAATAATAATGCTAGATTATTTGACGTTTATAATTCGTTAAAATGTATATAACACAAACGTGCGCAGTCACAAATATATATATATATATATATATATATATATATATATATATATATATGAAGTTTTATATGTTTTCCATCCGTGTGTAACACACCTGAAAAACACATTTAAAATGGGTCAACTACACGAGTTGGTGAGTTTCACGAGTTTCAAGAAAACAAGTATGCGCAATTACAAGTCATAATTTGTATATACGCATGTAAGTATGTATGTATATGTATATGTATATGTATATGTGATGTAATTATGCAAATCTACAGTGAAGCCTGGACTGTTCGTGCTGCGTGGCGCCATTTCCCACGCTCAATCAACCACTGTGGCTCCCCTTCCGCCCACATTATGCCCCAAGTAGCTATGTCTGACACTACATAGCTGGTTTGTATAATTATGAACATGTGCAAACGGGATAATGTCTCAGCAAATCTGCTGGCCCCGCCTGGGTTTGTTAAACCAATAGTACTATTCACAATCCACCGGCTCGAAGTTAATCATTGTGTTAGTGGGGACTTTCATGTGTTAGCACTTAGATAATTCACATCATCATCGTTTCAGATAAGTATATGGATATTAACAAACATACTTTTCATCCCAAAAGTTCGTAAAACAGTTCAGGAAGTGGGGTCATGAAACTCACAGTTTAGAAGACAATCAGCATAGCGGTACAGTGTGAGTTCGCAGTTGTTTTAACTTGTTCACTAGTCCCTATAATAAATATTATAATAATATTAATATTTTAATATTATTATAATCGTTATACGAGACTGGGCTGTATAGCTAATCTGGGTATAG
Organism: Bidens hawaiensis; assembly: GCF_021521415.1. Taxonomy (NCBI): domain Eukaryota; kingdom Viridiplantae; phylum Streptophyta; class Magnoliopsida; order Asterales; family Asteraceae; genus Bidens; species Bidens hawaiensis. Next base: position 4,721 of record NW_027506829.1, read on the forward strand.
CTGTTACACCCAAAAAGTGTCAGTAGGCTTAGAGTGTGATGTTGTTCAATGTCTAATACTTAAAACCGAACTTGGCCCAGCTTGTCACACCCCGTTGAGCGATTTGCGGAAGCGTAAAACGGAAATGTAACAGACACCTCTGGTATCAACCACATTGTTTATAAAGAACAATACAAACTAGTTTACAATATTTTACCTCAATCTAATTTGTTACAACTAGGTGATACAAACTAAATCCAGCCCGTTAAGCGGCTTTACTTCTTTCTAGCGCACTTGCATCAATCCACCCAGCATTGATCGCAAGTCAAACACGTAGCACATTGACTTTCTAATCCAATCCAGTACCTGAAAACATGTTAAAACGGGTCAACTACAAATAGTTGGTGAGTTTCACGGGTTTCAAAAAATCAGTTGTGTGTACAACGATCACAGATTGTAAATACGCAAGTATATATGTATGTACGTTCACAAGTACGTTTGTTTGTATGTTTATGATGTAATTATGCTAAGCTACAGTGAAACCTTGACTGTTCGTGATGCGTGCCTCCATTTCCCACGCTCAATCAACCACTGTGGCCCCCTTTCCGCCCACAATATGCCCCGAGTAGCTATGTCTAACACTACATAGCGTGTTTGTATAATTATGGTCATGTGCAAACGGTTTTATGTCTTGGCAAACCGTGCCGGCTCCGTTTGGGTTTGTCAAATCAATAGTACTATTCACAAGTCATCGGCTCGAAGTTAATCACTGTGTTAGTAAGGACTTTTGTGTGTTAGCACTTAGATAATTTCCATCATCAAACAGTTCAAAGTATATAGAGATATATATCAACATGTTTTTCGCCCCAAAAGTTTTTTAAAAAAAAATATATGTTTTTTTTTAAAAAACTATATATATGTATACTTAATGTTTAAACTCAATTACATAACAACTAACTTGGTCTAGTGGTAAAGGGGTATGACTTCCAACCCATAGGTTGTAGGTTCTAGTCTCTTTTAACACATTTTAAGCCTATTTTTATACATTAGTTTTTTACACAACCCAAATCATAACCAAGGAAATCAATTTAAAAATTAAATTATTTAAACCTAAAAAAGTACTATTTTTACTTAAGACCCAGAATATTTTTCGTCTTCGGCCCAGTTTTTTTTTTCAATTCTCGGAGTCGGCCGTGCTCGTAATAGTATACTTGGTTTGATTACACAAAAAGTACTTGCCCGTTTATTTGAATCTAACTAGCAAAAACGTCTTTTTTTTTACTTGATTTTGTCTTAGTCTCTTAGATAATATAACGAATTCACTACTTTTTAATTTGACAGAATTACAAATTTTGTCCTTTAAAATAAGACGAATTACGGTTCGTGTCCTTTTCTAAGTTTCCTTGCAGGCGGTGTACTTTAAACTTTTTTTTCCTACAAGTTTTGTCATTTACGCTAACTGGGTTAGAAAAAGTCAGTTAAATGCCCTCACGTAAGACGCATGTGAGGGCATTTTTGTCTTTTCGTCTACCCTGCAACTTCTTCTTCCTCTTTTCTTCTTCATTTTTGCAGATCTCTCTCTTTTTCTCCCCCCCCCCCTTCTCTCTCTCTCTGTTTAAAACCACCACCACACCACTAACGGCCACCGAAGACCATGTTAATCGCCACCACCACGTACCACCACTTACTCTCCGCCGGGTAATCCTCCAGCCTTGTCCCGCCGTACACCGTCGCCTCCTTCTGCACCTCCAACACCACGCCGGACTTCAACCATATTGTTGCTGTTAAGTACTTCCCCGGCGGAAACACCACGCGCCCGCCGCCGGCGGATGAGCACGCGTCGATGGCGGACTGGATTGGTACGGTGTCGTAGTGGAAGCCGTCGCCGATGGCGCCGATGGCGCCGAAGGCGGTGACGGAGATGGTGATGTTATTATTGTTAGGGTTAGGGTTTGAGACTGAAGGAAGCTGGAGAAATGATGACGTTGATTGTGTGGAGATGATGAGGATTAAAGTGGATGATAAAATGAACAAGGAATGGAGGTTAAGAGTTATCGGCATTTTTTCCGGCGCCGGTGTACGGTGGTTGCCGGCGGAGTTGAGGATTTTGTTTCCGGAAAGATGGTTCGAGTTTAGAACAATGGAGTTCAGGGACGGAATGCCGGAAAGTTGCGGTGGGATTTCACCGAAAAGATTATTATTACTCAAATCAAGTTTGGTCAAATGGGAAAGACGCGAAACATCAGCAGGGATTTCGGAACTCAAACTGTTCGAACCCAAATCGAGAACCTGAAGAGCGGAACAATTACCAATCTCGGGTGGAATGCCGCCGGAGACGTTATTATTCGATAACGACAGAACAACCAACGACTTCAAAAAAACAAAAGTCGCAGGAACGTGACTCGAAAACAAATTTGAAGACAGGTTCAAGTACCGCCACTTACTTAGATTTGGATTGAGATCTGCAAAAATGAAGAAGAAAGGAGGAAGAAGAAGTTGCAGGGTAGACGAAAAGACAAAAATGCCCTCACATGCGTCTCACGTGAGGGCATTTAACTGACTTTTTCTAACCCAGTTAGCGTAAAGGACAAAACTTGTAGGAAAAAAAAGTTTCAAGTACACCGCCTGCAAGGAAACTTAGAAAATAACACGAACCGTAATTCGTCTTATTTTAAAGGACAAAATTTATAATTCTGTCTTTTAATTTTTATATTTGTACTTTCTTAGATAAAGTTATATTAAAATTATATTTTGTAAAAAGTGTATATAGAAATCTATTAAAGGTGCTTCTCTCAAGATTTTTTTTTTAAACAGCGGGAACCTTTAAAACCAACATGTTACAACTGACGAAACGAAGCACAAACATTGTTACAAAATTATGGGGCAAAAAAAATTAAAGTAGATTAAATCGGCATCACAATATGAAACACATATTATTAGAGTCACTCATGCTAATTCAGATGCTTGATACAAAGAACTGGAATTAACATTAGCAACTAATATTATTACAATAAAAATATGGAAATGACATCTTTAAGTCATGTTAATTCAGTTGTGATTCGGGTTCGGTCCAGTAGGGACTTGTCTAGATCTTTTTGCTACCCCGTGTCTTAGATCAATTTCATCCAATGCTGATGGCTGTGGCAGAAGTGACACGAAGAAGGGACGCTTTGGGTTGGAAATGGTGGTTGTGGCAGTGGACTGCTGATCATGGAGGGAAGTTTCCGCCGAACGGGTGGCGGTGATAAGGAGAGGGAAGAGTAACAACAGCATCAAAAGGGTTTTCATTTTCAACTTCTTAAGATTATGTTCATCTGCTCTCTATTTATATCAATTCCTTTCCACACTAAATACAAATATATGCACTATAAATATATTTAATGTCTAATGATCTTGTCACTAATTTACATTTATATGAGGCGTGCTCAATCACTTGTTTAGTCTTTTACACAAGCTAGATGCCCATGTTATTATAGGTATTATTATTAACATGCTAGAAAGAAATAGTAAATTGTGAACAACAAATAAAGAAATAAAAGTAACTAAATTAAGTTCAAAATGCATGCATTAGTATTATTGCGATGATGCACATAAATCAGAATATGCCCAATGTGTCACAAATACTGAATCTCAATTTTATTCCAAACCAAGAATGTTTACAGACTGAAACAAGAAACCAAGAATGCTTACAGACTGAAACAAGACCAACGAATACACAACAAATAACTCCAACAAATCACATAGAGAACTCAAATCATCATTGTGACAATATGATACAAGACTTCGTTCTAGCAATATAGAGAAACCAACATAATCCAAACAAAACTATGAAACCCTATATTGAGGGAAACAAGTTCTAACCAGAACGGTAAAAGAGAACGAGATTGATATGCAGTGAAAGCATTCTCTAAAAGCTCAATATAGAAAACAAGGCCCATGTTTTCTTTTATGAAGAAAAATAAAAAAGCGGGTCAGCCACACAAACTCTTTAAGCACAGTTTCCAAGCTCATTAGTCATCAACAACCCGTCAGCTACTATATCAACTCTAAGCCCATTCATCATCTAACCAACCCTCGTTAACATAGACAATGAATTAGAACTAAAAAAAATACAATGTTATACAATATTTTTTGTTATTCGAGTTGAACTAAACACATTTCAACTTAACGTATCTCCCCTATTGTTTCATCAACAATTGTTTCAACTAAAATCTTTGCTATCAACATTTTGTCAAAAAAATAAATAAATAACAAACAAACCAAAACAAACACTCTAAAGCTCCAAATGAGAAACACTAGCAAAACAAGACGTTGCGATCAATCGATCATAGACTACAACATAATGTTTTAATTGTTTATCATATAAATATTCTTTAGCGTTTAACTGTTTATCATAATACTTAAACTATTTTACTTATAAACATAGGCTACCACATTACTATACGTTCTGCAACATAAGACACAAAGTTTTGCCTATCTTTTGTGTATTTTGAGATTTTTTTTTCTAACAAGAAACTACGCAGTTTATAGTAAACTCAAAATTCTATTGATTATATATTGTATTTTGCATATCTGACCAACATGGCAACCGAGCGTTATGATCTCCACTTTGGGTATGCATTTATTCAATGTTTTAAAAACCGGTTTTTACTCGTAACGAATTGGGTTAAAAAATGATACAACCAGTTGAACCGGGTTATACCGAGAGGTTCAACCGGTTGAATAGTTTACCTTGTAATTTTCTATAAATGCAAGTTAAACTCCAAAAATAACTCAAAAGTAAATAATTCCATGACAAAAAATAATCCAAAAGTAATCCATATTAAAAAAAATAATACAAAATCACACAATTTTAAAAATTAGTCATAAAGTTTGCACGTTTGAATATTAATTGTTGGATGAAAAGTAATTTTGATAAAATATGGGCCGCAAATATCAAAAATTTCTCAGACTTAAAACCAGTTTGCCGGTAAAAACCGGTATTTTAGAAAAAAAAAACCGCCGGTACGATGTTCTAGTAAACCGGTCAAAAATACCGGGCTCTAAATACCTGCCTGCTGTACGAAATCCGGTTTAACCGGTTCAACCGGCCGGTTTGAACCGGTTTTTAAAACAGTGCATTTATGTATAACCCTTTTGTGGGAAGTTATACAACACGTACCGGTCATGTCAGCAAGTAAGGGTTATGACAAAAAATGGTGTAGTTGTATTAATACCCCCCGTAACCCCCTTGCAATCATTATTCATATCTGACCAAACACAAACACCATGGGCACGATGTGCATAACGCCAACCCCAAGGCGCCCCGGGGCGGTGTGCGGGGTGCTATGATGGGGTATATGCCCCAATACACATACATGATCTAATGAACAATCTTTTATCAATTTAAAAATTCTCATACAAACAAAGATTTAAAAGAAAAGGGCGGGAGTCAACTGACGAAAAACGAAGCACAAACATTCGTACTTACGAAATTAAGGGGAAAGAAATTAAAAGCAGATTACACCGGCATGATCACACTATATATCAAGCATATACTATTAGAGAAATTCATGTTATTCAGAGGCTTGATACAAAGAACTGCAATAACAATATTATCACAATAAAATATTGCAAAGACATCTTTAACTCATGCTAATTCAGTTGTGATCCGAGTTGGGTCCAGTTGGGACTAGCCTTTTCGCCACGCCGTATCTTGGGTCAATTTCATCGAGTTGCCGTGGGAGAAGTGGGCGGCGAGTGTGGATCATATGAGATTTGATGAAGGGATGAAGGGGGTGCTTTGGGTTGAAGATGGTGGTTGTGGTAGTGGGTTGCTGATCATGGAGGGAAGTTTCCGCCGAACCAGCGGCAATAAGGAGAGGGAAGAGTAATAGCACCAAAAAGATTTTCATCTTCTTTTTGGTTGGGAGAGATGAAGAATGAAGACGGAGATGGTTATGTTAATTGTAATGGTGAATGGGATATTTATATTATCTAACGATTAAGGCTATATATTTAGGGTGTATATATTTGTATTTTGGTAGGGTTAGGTTCAAATGAGAAGTTTGATTTTCCTAAGAAGGCTAGGAAGGAGGGTATTTTAATCTAATACTTTAATATCAAAACCCACTTAAATTAATTTTAAAAACCCACTTACATAAAACCCAATTACATCTTCACTCATCTCTTACAATCACCACCACTCCACCGCCCACCGCCACCACAACCGTCACCCACCGCTACCACCTCGCCGGAAAAGTCCGAAAAAACACTATGAAAAAAAACACAATGATAAAAACACAATAAAAAACACAATTGTATGACACAATGTAAATAACACAATGAAAAAAACACAATGAAAAATACTATTGTATAACATAATTTTGTAAAACACAATTCGGTAAAACACAATTTGTAAAAAACCCACTAATTTTTTTTAATTTTTATATTACAATATGGTACTCATATAAAAGATAAAAAGACACTCGTTATTATGGTGAATTTGTTTTTCAATAAAAACGTCGTAAAAAAAAGTTATGGACGTTTTAAAATGATGGGGAAAATTTGGCATGTGCCTTGCATGTGGAGAGAAAAAGTCAACAAATGTGTTATTTCTTTTATGCCATTTACTTTGTGTTCACACTTGATTTCCCTCTAAACTAATCTCAACCCTTCATATTCAAAATCAATAGACAAGATTACTTTTTATCCTTCCTACAAAAAGTATACTTCATATTATAACCTAACCATTGGTATTGTATCTCCTATTTGTTTATCACGATTCTTTTCTCCCAATGTTAGGAAACCTCTTTTATATTATGAAAAAATTATAATTTTTGTCTTTTTAAATATGCAAAGACAGAAATACAAATTTTGTTCTTTAAACATAGCTGATGATTTATAGATCAGGTCTTTTAAAAAGTTTACTTTTAAGCGGTGTCCTTTATATGACAACTTTTCTTGCTTTTCGTCCTTTACACTAACGAACATTAAGTTTTTCTGTTAAATGACCTCATGTACAGTGCACATGAGGGCATTTTAGTCTTTTTACCCCTATTAATTTATTTATGATTAAAAATAAATAGATATACTATAGGGATAAAAAGACTAAAATTCCCTCATATGCTCTGCACATGAGGTGATTTAACAGAAAAACTTAACGTTCGTTAGTGTAAAGGACGAAAAGCAAAGAAAGTTGCCATATAAATGACATCGTCTGAAAGTAAACTTTTTAAAGAACCTGATCCATAAATCAGCTATGTTTAAAGGACAAAATTTGTATTTTTGTCATATGCAAAATTATGGATTAGATTCTTTTTTAAAATGAGTTTCACTCAATGGATAACTCCAAGAAATGAGCTGTCCTCATGGCTAAAGGAACCATGTTGACCAAATCGCAATCTACGGAAAAGGACATTGAAACTAAGCACATGCAAGCAATTCCATATGCTTCAGTGATTGGTTCTATCATGTATGCTATGTTATGCACTAGACTTGACGTTTCATATGCTTTAATCATGACTAGTCGTTTTCAGTAAAATCCTGGCATTGCCCATTGGACTACAGTAAAGAACATTCTAAGGTACCTGAAAAAGACCAAGGATATGTTTTTAGCGTTTGAAAGAGTGGAAGAGTAGCTCACTGTAAGGTGTTACACTGATGCTAGCTTGCAAACTGACCGAGATGATTGTCGCTCACAATCAGGATATGTATTCACTCTCAATGAATGAGCTATTTACTAGAAAAGCTCCAAGCAGAGTGTGATGGCAGATTCTACCACCGAATCAGAATGCATAGCTGCATCAGATGCTTCTAAGGAGGCTGCTTGGATGAAGAAGTTCATTACTGACCTCGATTTGGTTCCGAGTATTCATAAACCAACCGAGGTGTTCTGCGATAACACAGGTACTATTGCTCAGGCCAAAGAGCCAGATCTCAACATAGAGCCAACACACATTCTAAGGACGTTCCACCTTATACGGGAAATACTGGAACGAGGAGACATCATAATAAGCAAAGTAGACGCATATCAAAACCTAGCTGACCCGTTCACTAAACCGATGACTCAGGAGAAGCACGATCAACACAGAGATGCTATCGGTCTTAGATTGGCTAGTAGTTTGTTTTGATTTAGTATTTGAATGTGTGAACATTTAAACAGTTATACTTACGAGATCTCTATTGATTTAATGGTTAAATGCAAATGTTGAATAATATAATTGTGTTCGATTTTAATACATTTAATCCATAAATATTGAAGTCTAAATTATCTGTAGTCGGTCAGTCTCGTGGGAATGACTCTGAATTAAGACTATTCTGACTTTGGACTCAAGGAGTTGACTTCCAAACTCACAGACCTCATTACGAATGGCGTTGGATGTAACTCACATCAATTCATCTTCATGGATCTTAGTCATAAGATGTGTTGATATTGGTATACTCATTTAGTATCCTTAGACCTGAGATACATATTAGAACTTTTGTTACTAAAGGCTATTCTTTAATCGGTGTCAACCGTTGTCGCGTAACTGCTGACTATAAAGGCATTGGTTGGGAATAATCTGAAGTTCAGTGGGAGTTGTATGTAATCAAGATGGGATTTTGTACTCTTACATGATATGTAACAGTTAGACATCTTGGTGCCCTCGTTGATTCAAACTGGTGAAGTGTGAGGCCTCATCCAAACTTACTGTGTGTTTGATTGGACCACTATGATTCTAGATCGAGAACAATAATGATTGAACGCCATATGAGATTAAATATGATCCATGTCTCATTGTTCAATTGGTGTCTTATACGGAAAGGATAGATGACAACGATTACCGTCAGCTCATTATCTTTCAATAGTGTATTCCAAGATGTTTTGGTTAATGACTTTAAAATGTCATAACTTGTTGGGGGCAGTCATGTGTAGCTAGAGCATCGCTGGTTGTCAGTGTTGAGGAACTTAACCAGAAACCGTCCAAGTGGGAGACTGTTGGATTTATAGGCCGGTTTGGTAAAGTCAACGTGGCTGATCGAGTTTTGACTCGTTGGAGTTACACTTTGAGTAACGAGCGTGAAAGCCGTTTAAGTTAGTTAACCGGATATGACATAAATTAACGAGATATTATGGACTGAGCTTTTGGAAACAAGAGATGGGCTTGGTGGCCCGTATTAGCTTAATTAGTTTATTTATAAACTAGTTAACCTATCATTAATGATAACCTTAGCCACCAAATAGCAGTCCCTCTCTTCCTCACACCACACCACCGACAGCCGGCCTCCTAGCCACCCCCTGCTGCTGTCCCATGGAGCCCACACCAACACTTGCCACCTTACCGCCATTGCCGTTGCTTACATGCTGCTGCCGTAGCTGTTGTCCATCGGCTGCCACCGCCACCACTGTTCACCGCCGCTGCTGCTGCCAAGTGCGCCGCCGCCGACGGGTCTCGTTTGTCGCCTAGCGTGGCTCGTTAACTCTCGGTGTCTCGACCGGTTATCGATTAACCGAGATAAAATTATACATATATATGTATATTGTCGGTATACATTTATATATATATAATATGTTTTCGTTGTAACTGTGCTCGTATGATTTGTAATTACTAGATCCTGTCGGGTTTTGTTTTTGTGCTGATTACTCGTTTACATTCCGCTGCGCATTTATTAGTTAATAAGATTAATTATTATTTGTTACATTAATTAAACCGGGTTTTTAATAAATAAAATTTTTGACTGATCAACACTGAAACCCAACACCAAGGTTCTTCTCAAAGGAGACCCAACCCTCCTTAAATAAGAAAGAGTATGGGCTACACTTGGGCTTAATGGGCCAAGTCATGTCCGGGCCTAAGCCCAAATAATATGTCCGGGCATTACATCCGTCAACATAAGCCCGGACCTGTCATCCGTTAAATAGTAGTCTGCACCCGACATCCATCATGACCAGGTATGACTATAGTTTCATTTTTTTTTAATTATAAAACATGTATGATATTAGGTTATATTATATCTGGTAATAGTATACCTGGTTTGATTAAAAAAAGTACTTGCCCATTTACAAAAAAGTACTTGCCCATTTATTTGAATCCACCTAGGAAAAGCGTTTTTTTAACTTAATTTTGTATTTGTACTTTCTTAGATAAAGTTATATTAAAACTAAATTTTCTAAAAAGTGTATATAGAAATATATTAAAGGTGTTTCTCTCAAGATTTAAAAAAAAACTCTAAAACCAACATGTTACAACTGACCGTTTTGTAGTACTCGTGACTAGCAGCCATCAACTGTCGGCTCGTTGGTAAGGTGAGAGCCTCAAGCTCGATTTCTGGTGGCGCACTCCCCACACAAGCACCGCCCGACGAAGGGGGGGACGGGTAAAGCTACAGCTTCGACCCCACGAAGCACAAACATTGTTACTTACGAAATTATGGGGAAAAAATTAAAGTAGATTAAGCCGGCATCACATCAAACACATATTATTAGAGTCACTCATGTTAATTCATATGCTTGATACAAAGAACTAGAATTAACAACTAATATTATTACAATAAAAATAAAATATGGAAATGACATCTTTAAGTCATGTTATTTCAGTTGTGAATTGGGTTCCAGTAGGGACTTGTCTTTTTGCTACACCGTATCTTGGATCAATTTCATCCAGTGCCGATGGCTGTGGCAGAAGTGACCTGAAGAAGGGACGCTTTGGGTTGGAAATGGTGGTTGTCGCAGCGGATTGCTGATCATGGAGGGAAGTTTCCGCCAAACGGATGGCGGTGATAAAGAGAGGGAAGAGTAACAACAGGAAAAGGATTTTCATTTTCAACTTCTTAACATCTGCTCTCTATTTATCTCAATTCCTTTCCATACTAAATACAAATATATGCACTATAAATATATTAATGTCTAATGATCTTGTCACTAATTTACATTATATGAGGCGTGCTCAATCACTTGTTTAGTCTTTTACACAAGATGCCCATGTTATTATAGGTATTATTATTAACTTGTTAGAAAGAAATAGTAAATTGTGAACAATAAATAAAGAAACAAAAGTAACTAAACTAAGTTCAAAATGCATGTATTAGTATTATTGCGATGATGCACATAAATCAAATGCTATACGCCCAATGTGTCACAAATACTGAATCTCAATTTTCCGAACCAAGAATGTTTACATACTGAAACAAGATCAACGAATACACAACAAATAACTCCAACAAATCACATATAGAACTCAAATCATTATTGTGAGACAATATGATACAACACTTCGTTCTAAAAAATATAGAGAAACCAACATGCTCTAAACAAAACTACGAAACCCTGGATTGATATGCAGTGAAAACATGCATTCTCCAAAAACTCAATATAGAAAACAAGGCCTATGCTTTCTTTTATGGAGAAAAATAAAAAAACGAGTCAGCCACACAAACTCTTTAAGTGAAGTTTCCAAGCTCATTAGTCATCAATAACCAGCCAGCTACTAGACCAACTCTAAGCCTATTCATCATCCAACCAACCAGTGACGGATCCACAAAATTTGGCAGTGGGTGCCAAAAAAAAGGTCAACCTAGAACTCTTCAATTCACAATAAAACAAGTCAAACCAAAATGGGTCGGGTGGTCAAACTGAAACGAGTCAGGTAAAAAAATTACAATAAATAACCACGTATACTATAGAAATGTAAGCAATAAATTTCATTAAAAATAAACAAAATACATATTACATTTGACCTCTACGTGATTTTATTTTTTGGAAACAGTCAATATAATAAAAAAAACGGTACACTCATATAATGAATAAATTAGAAAGCTAGAAACCAAATAATCGTTCACCACATGGCAACAAAGATCACATGCCTTTGAATTTGAAGAAAATGGCATTAATGTTTTCAAAACAGAAGATTGAAGCGGGTTACTAGACTTACAGACTTCAAATACAAAAGAAATAAATTAACAAGTGATGAACCATAAATCATAAATGTTTGTTTTATATTAGAATAAAATCAAGAATTCAAAATCACAATTTACAAATAAATCTAACCTAAGATGTCACATGTGAAGGCCGCCGGCACCCTAATCTGTTCGTCTCCCACTCATTCCAAATTTCCAATTAAAGTGGTTAAACAATTAAGCAATATGGTCTTAATTGTTATTGTTCAGAAAAAAAATAAATTTGGGCTTAAAATTTGACTAAAAAAGTTAAGTTGGAGCACTATAATTATGCATGGGTCACAAAAAAATTTTTGAATGGGGCACTTGGGTCTTTGGACCTAATATGTTACAAGTTTATAAAGAAAACTATGGATTTGAGTGGATGCCAACGCCTCTCCTAACCCAACCTGAATCCGCCCCTGCAACCAACCCTCGTTAACATAAACAAAGAATTAGAACTAAAAAAACAGAATGTTACACAGTATTTTTTATTATTCGAGCTGAACCTTCACACACTTCAACACAATGTATCTCCCCTATTGTTTCATCAACAATTGTTACAACTTAAATCTTTGCTATCAACATTTTGTCAAAAAAATAAATAAATAAACAAACAAACACTTTAAAGCTCCAAATGAGAAACATTAGCAAAACAAGACGTTACGATCAATCGATCATAGACTACAACATAATGTTTTAACTGTTAATCATACAAATATTCTTTTAGCGTTTAACTGTTTGTCATAATAACATACGTAAATTGACTGCAACATAAGAGACAAAGTTTTGCCTGCCTTTTGTGTATCTTGAGATTTTTTTTTCGAACCAGAAACTGTGCATTTTATAGTAAACTCAAAATTCTATTTGTTACATAGAAACCTATTTTGTATTTTGCATATCTGACCAACATGGCAACTGGGACGTTATTATTTCCGCTTTGGTTATACATTTATGTACATATATGTCATAATAAGAACATGTGTAGTCATAACCTTTTGTGGGAAGTTATGCAACACGTGTCAGTCATGTCAGCAAGTGAGGGTTATGACAAAAAATGGTGTAGCTGTATTAATAACCCCTGTAACCCCTTACAATCATTATTCATATTTGATCAAACACAAACGCCATGGGCACGATGTGCATAACGCCTTAGTAAAAAAAACCCGAGGTGCCCCGGGGGCGGTGTGCTGGTGCTATGGTGGGGTATCATGCCTACACATACATGATCTAATGAACAATCGTTTATCAATTTAAAAATCCTCATACAAACTAAGATTTAAAAGAAAAGGGCAGGAATCAACTGACGAAAAACAAAGCACAAACATTCGTACTTACGAAATTAAGGGAAAGAAATTAAAAGCAGATTACACTGGCATGATCACATTATATATCAAGCATATATTAATTATTAGAGAAATTCATGTTATTCAGAGGCTTGATACAAAGAACTGCAATAACAATATTATCACAATAAAATATTGTAAAGACATCCTTGGCTCATGTTAATTCAGTTGTGATCCAAGTTGGGTCCAGTTGGGACTAGCCTTTTCGCCACGCCGTATCTTGGGTCAATTTCATCGAGTTGCGGTGGGAGAAGTGGGCGGCGAGTGTGGATCATATGAGATTTGATGAAGGGATGAAGGGGGTGCTTTGGGTTGAAGATGGTTGGTTGTGGTGGTGGGTTGCTGATCATGGAGGAGGTTTCGCCGAACCAGCGGCGATAAGGAGAGGGAAGAGTAATAGCACCAAAAAGATTTTCATCTTCTTTTTGGTTGGGAGAGAAGAAGAATGAAGATGGAGATGGTTATGTTAATTGTAATGGTGAATGGGATATTTATATCTAAACGATTTATTTAGGGTGTATATATTTGTATTTTTGGTATTGTATCTCCTCAGTATTTAACACGATTCTTTTCCCCTAATGTTAAGAAACCTCTTATATATTTAACTTGGATTTGGATATTGTAGGGGTATGGTATTAAACCCAGCTTACGACCTTAATTTATTATGTTTGGCTTATTTTATTATATGGACTAATACAATATTATTGGGCTGAGGGGGTTTTGTGGAGGTAACCCTAACTGGGCTAGGCCCATTAGAGTACCATGATGGTGGCCATGAGGCTCCCTATATAAGGAGGTCTCCACCTCCTTATTAGGGGTTGTTGTTGTTGCTCTCAATAAGAGCCACCACCATAATCATTTTTGTGTCTGTAAACAAGAGATCCTCGAGATTTCTTAGCAGTCACCTCCACACCCCCAAAAAGCCATTGCAGATCTCAAGTTACCGGAGAAGAAGATCGAGTCGTGGTTCGTTCATCTCGAAGACCGGGGAACATTGTCATGGATCAGGTCAGATTCATTTCATGTTTCTACATTGGCGCCATCCGTGGGACGGCAACGAGCTACCCTTCGATTTTCGTCTCGGTTCTCTGATCTGTTCATCCAAGAAAATCCAGATCTGGAAGTTTACAGAAAAATGCTTCAAGATTTGTTCTATTAAAGCTCAAAAAGATCCATAGATCTAAAAGATGCTTCCAGATCTGTGCAAAAATGAAGCTGAAAAAGATTTGTAGATCCAAAAAAAGAAACTACCTGATTTGGACGGTCAAGCCTCCGGATCTGTGATGGTTTTAAATTCTCTCCACTCCGAGCTCCAGATCTATCTAGATCTGGTTTACAGATCTAGATCTAGGTTATAGATCTAGCGAACAAGACTCCCGACGCCGTGCATGCGCGCCCGCGAGTCATCACTCCCCCGCCATGCATGCGCACTCACGGATCACCACTCCGACGCCATACAAGTGCGCTGCGGACGAACTCTCCCGGCCATGCATGCGCCGCATCGGAGGAACACCCCGACGCCATGCATACGCAGTGCTGAGGGTCAAGACTCTAACGCCATGCATGCGCACGCAACCCTTCGCCATGCATGCGCACTCAACTCTCCGCCATGCATGCGCGCTCAACTTTCAGCCGCTATGCATGCGCGCCCGCGGATCACCACTCCGCCGCCATGCATGTCACATCGGAGGAACACTCCTCGCCATGCATGCGCCGCCTCGGAGGAAGCCGCATTGGAGGAACACTCTGACGCCTTGCATGCGCAACCCCACGGATCAACAACCCGCCATCATGCATGAGCGCCGCCTCGGATGATGTATACCGCCGCTATGAACAGGCGCCCTGCGAAACAACTCCCGCATGCATGCGCGCTCAATCCCGCCATGCATGCGCGCCCAACCCCAAAAAGACAATCGCGGAGAAGGTGACAAGAAGGAAGGCGGCGGAAAGCCTAACAGACCTTTACCAAGAATATGGACTCCCCTCACCAAACTAATATGCTTTCTGTTACCTTTTGCATACATGTTTCACACTTCCCTTTATTAATTTTGAGCAATATGACAACATTGTATTGACATCAAACTAAAAATAAAACGAAGTAAAACATACATGCGCGAGCTCCAAGCTCAGACGCGTTGACGAGTTTTAACTCTAAAACGTCAGGGCCTTAGCCCAATAATATGAGCCTTAGCTCAAATTACTCATAGCATCCATTCTACGTATTGCGCAGCTGGACCATAAAAATATCTAAGCACAACTAAGGCAAAACACATGCCAAAGCATAGTTGTTAAGGTCTCAGGTCGGGGCCGCGCATGGGATTATAATGGATATAGGCAGAGTAACACATACTGACACGTAAAGGCTAAAAAACCATAATTCCCTATAATAAATGCACGATAACGTCGCGCAAAAGAGGAATAATGAAATGCCAAGGCACCTGTCAGCATATTCAGAATATCGCAAAATAACTTGAAATATGACAACTGTTAAGGATTAAGTAAAAATAATTTCCTTACAACCTTGTTCAAGTTTTAATGTGTAAGCATACCTTATATTCAACAAGCACACGCATGCGCCACCGCGGTTCGATACACCGCCACCACGCATGCGCCACCGCGGTTCGATACACCGCCATCACGCATGCGCCACCGCGGTTCGATACAACCGCCATCACGCATGCGCCATCGCGGTTCGATACACCGCCATCACGCATGCGCCACTGCGGTTCGATACACCGCCATCACGCATGCGCCACCGCGGTTCGCACCGCCATCACGCATGCCCCACCGCGGTTCGATGCATCGCCATCACGCATGCGCCACCAACGGTTCAGTACATCGCCACCCACGCATGCGCCACCGTGGTTCAATACTTTTCCACCATACATGCGCACAGTCGCGGATTAACATTCCGTCAACATTCATACTCGCCACGACAAGTGAACCTCGCCACCGCGTAATGTCATTGCGCCACCATGCGTACACGCCACTCGCGGATAATCATCTGGCCGCCATGGGCATGCCACCATGCATGAGTTCCACCGCCATGAAGCAGCAGCGCGCCATCACGCATGCGCGCTGGCACCGAGCACACGAAGGTCTGAAACGTCTCCATCTCTGATGCATGTCAACACCAACCAACCA
>NW_027506830.1:0-17355 GCF_021521415.1 Bidens hawaiensis
GTTTGGGTTACGTGTACACGATAAGTTTTCGTGTCGTGTACGGGTATACAGATTTCGTGTTCGTGTCTTATCGTGTACGAGTATACACTATATGCCAGCCCTAACTTTTGTCTAAAAGTATATGTTTTTAACATGCAAAAATGTATGTTACGCCTGTCTTCAGAGTTTTAAATATGCAAAAAACGCATGTTACGTTTGTCTTCATATTTTAAATATGCAAAAACGTATGTTTTTTTTTTGTACCAGAATGTTATTATTTAATTTTTCTATCTATCTAATACACCAATATTACTAATAAATTAAAATTTAAATCATATATCTCCAACTTAAAACAAAATGTCAAACAATTTAATAATGATTATTATTACGTAAACGTTTTCAAAAGAACTTTTAAAGCAATAAAGAAATGTGTATTATAGGATTTTTAAAATTTTTTTTGTTCATTAAGAAGATGCTATTAGCATAAAAAAACTATACAAAAATCAATACGGATTTGAAATATTTAAATAATCAACATGAAAATATATCAAAACTAAAAAATGTGATATGACCCCAATAGTACTTTCCATCACCTTTAAATGTGTATTTTTATGAAAAAAAATTAAAATATATCACAATCACTTCCATTATTTTATGTCACAATCACATCTATTACTTTTTGTCACCATTACTTTCTCTCACTTTATTTGTGAATCTCATTTTAATAACAACAAATTTCTAATTAAAGAACTTAAATCTCCAAATTATTGAGTTCATGTGTTTCCAGCGACTGTGTATTGCATGCCGTCAAACGAGGAGGTGCGTGGTGTTTTATAAGAATTTTAAAACTTTCTTGTTCATTAAGAACATATTATTAACATTAAAAAAATTATACAAAAATCAATAAGTATAATAGTTAACATGAAAAGACATCAAAAGTAAAAAAATTAATATGACTCAAAATAACTTTTTACCACCTTTAAGGGTGTACTTTTATTAAAGAATAAAATATGCCACAATCGTTCTCTCTCTCTCCCTCTCTTACACATATCCACATACTTTTATTCACACACTTTATGTCGTCATCTCACACTCTCTCCTACCTATATCGATACACTTTATGTCACAATCATTCTCTCTCTCTCTTTCCTACAAAAGATACACTCTTAAAAAATGTATTTCTTCTTCATCTTAATTCAATCCAGTCCAGTCCAGTCCAGTCCATCTTTCTCTTTTTCTTTAAAATATTGACAACCAACAGGTTTCCGGCCTAAGGTGAATGCGGAAGTAACATACGTTTTAGGAGGAACTACAAAACAAAAAAAATATGTTAATTGTTTAGACATTAATTGAACTATGTTTTTCGAACATTTTACATACACCAAAATACACTCATATGGATTCTTATTGATAAAAAGAAAAAATAATAATAAAAACAAAAATACAATTCTTTAGATCTTGAAAGGAAATAGAAGAAAAACATATATTGTAAACAAATCAATACCAAAATACATACTCATATGGATTCTTATAGATAAAAAGAAAAAATAATAAAGAAAAAACAAAATCCAATCCTTTAAATCTTGAAAAGGAAAAAAAAAACATCTCATATACACAAATCAATACCAATACACTCATATGGATTCTTATTAATAAAAAGAAAAAAAATAATGAAAAAGTAAAATACAATCCTCTGGATCTTGAAAAGGAAAAAAAAAGGAAAACACATTTTATCTTGAAAAAAAAAACATCAAAGATCTACCAACTATATTCAAAAGAAAAATAAAGAAAAAAAGAGTAAAGATCTATCAAAAATAAATCAAAGGTCTACCATTACTTAGAGCTGAAAAAGAATCAACAAGTAAAGAAAGAAACTGACCTTCAGATCTTGAAAAACATAAAAAAAAATCTACCAAATTCCGAGTTAATCGGATCCGACTTGCTTTCTTCGACCTGCCGCCGTTTCTCCTCCGCTGCAATAGTAGAACCACCGCAAACATTATTGGCCGGATAGATACATACTCTATTTTGTTCTTGAAGATGGATAACTTTATGTTCTTTAAGTTGCTAATAATAGAGAAAAATGAGAGAGAAAAGGGGGGGGGGGGGGGAGAGAAACTTATAGGATGATGAGAGAAAAATGACAAAGAAGAAATGAGATGATGGCAAAAGTAGAAAAAGACAATATTGATGAAATTACCTAACTGACATTCTTACTTAAAAACAATTATTTTAAGCAGTGCATACGTGGTATAACATGAGCTATGCATTTGGGTTTGCGGGGTTTTCACAACTAGAGGTGGTTTTCTTCTTATATATATATATATATATATATATATATATATATATATATATATACTAGCTGTGTGCTCGCGCGATGCGGCGGGGTATGCACACAAACATGTTATCGGATGCATAACCGGTGTTAAAACGTGTATTATGAATAAATTAATGTATATGGGTTTTCGAAATTTTAAACTTTGTTTTAGAATATATAAATTCATTTGGCTTACATTTCGCTATAACTCGAACACGTTTTGACCTGTCAAATAGGAATAAACAAATTCGGTACCGGTATCATAACGATACCGATTTGGTACCGTCGATACCAATGTCTTGAGTTTCGGGATCGGTACAGTATTTCCCGAAGTTATACCTTCGGTACCGGTACTATCCCGGTACCGTACCGGTACCGTTATCGAACCGAATATTTTGGTATCGGTACCAGCACCAAGAATTTACAAATTTCGGGATTTGTATTTTCGGTACCGGTACGGTACCGAGCTCATCCATACTGTCATAGACCTCGATCGTTGACTCGAAAAAATAAAAAAGAAATTTAAAAATGATTAAAACTCATTTTGCGGGGCATTTTGACCTGAACTAAAATTGATATTTTTTTTTAAATGTCACGAGATCATTTTGCTTATAATACGCACATCGATATTTAGTAAATCATATACTGAGACGTCAACAAAAATAAACGCGTCGTTATTGTATGTTTGAAATTTATTAAACTTATTATATTAAAAGATATAAAAGAAAAAACGAAGAAAAAGGAAAGTAGTTGAAAATATGGGTAAACTTAATGGGATGAAAGATTAATTATTAATTAAATTTACAAAAGTTGAGTATAGTTTAAGGGTTAAATTTGTAAGTATATTTTTGGTTCATAATTGCATATTTGAGTTGTACTCTTATGCTTAATTGACTTGTATATTATAATAAACACATCAAAATAAAATAAAGTTTACATTGAAACGTCAACAAAAATAAGCACATTGCAACGGCAAGTCCGGTTTTTTTTAAACATAATATATAAAAAGATATAGAAGAAATAAAAATTTTAAATGAATTTGTCAAACAAATGGGTAAAGATTAAGGGTTTATGTGTAACTACTTTATAAATTAACAAAGTTTTGTTAAAGTTGAAGGACTATATTTGTAACATTTTCTAAATCAAATATTCTTAACCGTCAACATGTCCAAAATACTATACTACCCCTAAAATTTCAAATTTGTATGCATTAGTAATTGTTTATTATGCAATAGTGATTGTGCCTCTTACAATTTAAGAGGTCCTTCACTCATGCATTATATATATATATATATATATATATATATATATATATATGAACGACCAACGAATATTTCAAATGAGTCATTGGATAAATTTATTACATCCGGATACATTCACCTTTTGATTCGGGAAAAACTCTCACCTAAGGCCAACGCTCGTAAACATTCGTCCGAAGACACGATAATGTAATGAGATAAAACCCGTTTAATTTAAAAATTCGGTAGTGAACGTCATCTACTCACCTAGTCATCCATCATCATCCTAACCAAATGGTAGAGGCATGAGTCGATCCTGGATAACAAAATATAGTTAATAATTAATTAAAAGATATAATGATGTAATAATAAAAATATAAAAAGAAAAGATAATGTTAAAACTAAAAGGGAATATCCGAATCGAAACAAAAAAAAATTCAAATATCTTCCGGTAAACTCTGCGTGGAAAAGGGGGTTGATCCATCCATCCACACTCATCATAAATATCTGTTTTGATTACTAATCGAAACAGCTTGCACTTACAGTCAACACCCCCCAATCAATCTCAAGTAACTCATTCCGATCAAATTAACATGAATTCATCAAGTAAGCGTCTTTGCTTTCTATTTGTATTTGTATTTGTATTTGTATTCATTCATTCAATTTTAAAATGCTAAAAGTTTTAGATATTACCAGCCAGTAATTAGAATTGGAAACTATTTATCGAAATAAGTACAAAACTATTAAGATCTAAAGCTTTCATTTCAGCTTGCATGATTGTTGTTACATTTCTTCTTCTGCTACTATTTATTGGTGGGTCTTCTGCAAGGAGACTCTATCCCCTTCCAAGTCACACTCAAATTACCAAAAAGCCCCTGCAGACGTTCCGACCGTTTAACGTTGCTCACCGCGGTTCAAATGGGGAACTCCCTGAGGAAACTGCTCCTGCTTACCTGGTACATTTGTTAAACCACTTCTTTGGAACACATATATATATTTTAACTTGACATGTTCAATTAATTAGGGATGTGTTGCATGACAAGGAAACACTAAAAAAAATGAAACGAAACCCAAACAAAAACCCGCGGTTTGGATTTATGCTTCGTACAAACCGAATAGAATTTATGAATATTCATTTTTTATTTTGAATTTAAGTAGTGTGTAAAAATTTAATATATAGTTAGTGTTACCCAAATATTTAAGCCCGAATGTATAATAATCAATTAAAAAAGATCTTCCGCCCAAGTTCATTGCTTGGGCAAATCACTTTTCACTGCCCAAAAATTTCAAGCCCAAACGGTAAAATTCAAAACCATACGATTTTCAAAAACTCAAAAAGCGAATTTTCAGCTTTTGGTCTGTTTGATCCCAAGACCAACTAATGAACAACGATAATTTTATACTTAAAAAGGTAAGATTATTTTCTGTAAAAATATAGGTTTTGAAATCATATCTTGAACAACGATAATTTTATACGGCTCAACCCAAACGGACTGGTTTGACTTTTGAGTTTTGACCACATTAAAAGTTACCCGTTTTGAGCCGTTAATTGTAATATGGTTTTGAAGATTTGGGTTTTTATTATTTACTACAGAGAGCAATCGAAGAAGGCACGGATTTCATAGAAACGGATATCCTAGTCAGCAAAGATGGTGTGCTTATGTGTCATCATGATGTCACACTTGATGACACAACTGATATTGCAGAACATAAACAATTTGCAGATCGAGTGCAGACGTATGAAGTTGAAGGAGAAAATAAAACTGGCCTGTTCATATGTATAGTTGGATTCCTTTATTTTTGAATCAAAATATGATTTTATTATTGTTGTCATATATAAATCATTTGCTAATTACTTGACTTGTTTGCAGTTGATTTTACTTTAAAAGAACTTAAAACTTTAAGGGCAAAGCAGAGGTTTTCGTTCCGTGATCAGCAATATAATGGTTAGTTTTCTATATGCTATGTAGAAGGACATTTCAGTCATTAAACTTATTATTTGATTATTCATTTTTTGATACATAGATTTGTAGTCTGATTATTTCAGGGTCAAACAGTCAGTTTTATACTAGTTAGAGATTTAGTCTGACATAAAATGACCTATTTACCCCTTTGAGACTGAGATTTCTTATAATCTCTAACATCATATTTCCACTAAATATTATGAACGCTCATTTTCTCTACATCCTTACATTTCCATATCATCACCAACTTTTTACATTTTTTTTTTCATAAGCAGTTTCTTTTTATACCAAATAAACTATCTATAAAAGTTTTTAATTAACTTGTTATAATAGACAAATACTTTGTTAGAAAATTGATTTATATAAACTAAATTATTGAATAAAAGAAATAAAGCATTGTAAAAATGTCGTATAATTATTGTTTTTGAAAGAAAAACATTATAGATTTGTGTTATTTTACCCAAATAGTACGTTTAAAATGTTTTAAGCTGATCAGTTAATTATTGTGTCTTCAAGTAACAGTAATTAGTTTCTTTACTATGCTTGAAAAATAGAGTCTGTTAAACATCAGTTTTATAATAGTTGGAGATCTAGGTTGACATAAAATGACCATTTTACCCCTTTGAGACAAACTGATATTCATACTGCCCGTTTCATAACATAATAACTTTCAACTAGTTTATCTAACAACATATGTGTCTATGTAACATATGAACAGGAAAGTTTCCTATTATTACATTTGAAGAGTACATTCAAATTGCATTAAATGCGTCACGTGTTGTTGGAATATATCCAGAAATTAAAAATCCTATACTGATGAACCAGCATGTGAGTTATAGCTTATGACTTTTATTCTAAACTTTAAAACTTCACATGTCACAATATTACATCAAATTCATGAAATTAAACTTATATTATAGGTTAAATGGCCTAAAGGGAAAAAATTTGAAGACGTGCTCGTTGAAGTACTTAAGAAATACGGGTATAAAGGCTCGTATTTATCAAAGGATTGGCTAAAACAACCATGCTTTATTCAGTCATTCGCCCCGTCATCACTTGTTCATATCCACAACCAAACAGATCTACCAAAGATATTCTTAATTGATGATGTGGATGTTACAACTCAAGACACAAATCAGGTAAAATTCTCATTCACAAAAGTATAACTTTCACTACTTTTATCAAGGGGTGCGAATATTTGGCATGTTCGCAGTTTGGGTTTTGCTTAAACAGGTTTGGGTTGAACCGATGAACACGCTTTGTTAAATGGGTCTGTTTGTGTCAGCATGACTGATTCGTGGATTAACCTGTTAAACCGGTGTATTAATTTTTTTAAAATACGTTTTAAGGTCTTTGGATAGTTTTTATGCTTAGATTTAAAAGCTTAAAAGTAAATTGGTAAAGTTTAAACTCAATTGCTTAAAAGGGTAAAAATAATATGTAAATTTAGGACTTTAAGGTATTAATATGGAAAGAAAAAGAAGAAGAGTAAATTGAGTTATTTTTGGCTTTGGCAGGAATAACTTTTTTCTGCTTAAACGGGTGTGAAATCTTTTCGGGTTCGTGTTGGTTCGACCTACCAACCAGAAAACACGACACGTTTAGCACTCCTACTTTCATCCATTAACTTATATAATAATTAGAATCTGAAAACATTCAAGCATATAATTATTAAATTATTACAACTTTATAAGTTAAAAGCCGGTTATCGTATCCCAATTAATCAATCAAATTATCACTTTTAAATTGCAGATTAAAACACCACTTTAACATGATCATGTGATGCTTTTAAATGGCTTTCAAGAATCTAATTTGTTTTTGTTTGTAGTCGTACGCGGAAATCACTTCGGATCATTATTTTAATTACATTAAAGAATATGTTGTTGGGATTGGTCCGTGGAAAGATACCATTGTTCCCGTAAAAGATAACTACACTCAAACGCCCACTGATCTTGTGACCCGAGCACATGCCCATAATCTACAGGTACATTTCACAGTTTGACTTTTGAGGTCAAACAGTAACTTTCAGAAGTTCAAAATTTGTCGATTCTTATTTATTCTTAATAAAAAAAATTCCCATAAGATTATCATGTTCAAGTTTTCATTGTCATCATAAAGAATAATGACTTGGAATAAAAAAAAAGTTGAAATATTCACTGGTTGACCATAAAAAGTCAAAATCTGCCTCTTCACAAGTTTCAAAATTTATTTTTTTAAGACTAATCTTTTCCCATATGTAACATGCTTGAAATTTCATTGTAATAATCCAAGTATTATTGAAACTTAATCAACCTTGTATAAAAAAGAGTTGACTTTTTTTATCTGTTTGACTTTAAAAGGTCAAAATTAATCTCTCCATATAAATTGCAAGTCAGAATTGCAAACCTCATTCTAACGGTCAACATTTTCTTAAAATTTCATTAACATTCAATAAAAACAAAGCTGAATTCCTGTGTTTTGACTTTTAAAAAGTCAAGATTAATATCCTTCTTTCGACTTTCAGGTGCACCCATACACATTTCGCAATGAAAACCAGTATTTACATTTCAACTTCTGTCAAGACCCTTACATGGAATATGATTACTGGATAAACACAATTGGAATTGACGGGCTTTTTACAGATTTCACGGGTAGCCTCCACCATTACCAAGAGTGGACCTCAAGTTCTCCCGGTACATTCGATGCAACCAAAGTATTGCAAAATATTTCTAAAATGATTAGAAAGTTTGAAATTTCTATCAGAAAGTAGATAGATTCTTCCAAACATAATTTATGTTTGCGTGTATTTTTAATTGTGACATTACTATTTTACCCTTGACATGTATGCACTTGTCTTGGATCGTTTTCACTAATAAGAGTGTACTTATCAAATGTATAAACATGTAACTGTGAAATCACTATTTTACCCTTGATTGGTAATGCAACTTTCTTGATTATTTTCACTAATAAGAGTTTATATATCAAACGTTTAAACACGTAACTGTGAAATTAATTACTATTTTACTGTCTTGGATCATTTTCCACTAATAAGAGTTTACATGTAACCACGTAACTGTAAAATTACTATTTTACCCTTGACTGGTTATGCAACTTGTCTTGGATCGTTTACACACTAATAAGAGTTCACATATTAAATGTAACACGACACTGTAAATTACTATTTTACCCTTGATCTGTTATGCAACTTGTATTGATCATTTTCACTAATAGGAGTTTACATATCAAACTTAAACATGTAACTGTGAAATTACTATTTTACCCTTGACCCCAAAGTA
Organism: Bidens hawaiensis; assembly: GCF_021521415.1. NCBI lineage: Eukaryota > Viridiplantae > Streptophyta > Magnoliopsida > Asterales > Asteraceae > Bidens > Bidens hawaiensis. The sequence goes on from NW_027506830.1 coordinate 8,774, forward strand.
ATACACTTTCTGCGTCCTTTAGTTTAGTAGTTTATAAGATACAAATTAAACTTTATATTTGATGTTTGTGAATTCTGTTAGTTTATTCATATGATAATTGCCATACATGTACTCATGTTTTGGATAACGGTCGAGCGGTTGACCAAGTATAAATATCGGGAGGAGGGAGGCTGGGGTTGGAAAGCATGTTTTGGTGTGGCCCATAAATATCCGAAACACCGAAAACACGGTGGTGGTGTTGGTCATGTGTGGTGGCGGCGGCAATGGCTTCATCTTTGTCAATGGGAAGCCTGTCAAAAGTGGCGTTCATGAAAGTGGCTGCCATGATCATCACAGGGCCAGAGGCCATGAGCGGGCCAGCAATGGCACCGCCTACGACTTGGCCTTGTGGGCCCACTAAATATATGGCTAAGCCAGTGACTCCTGGCGGAGCTGGTGGCGGCAGTACCGATCCCACCAATGATAATATCTCAAACCGCCCATGAAGGGTTACTACCGGCCCGGATCCCTGACCTCCTGGTGATGGTGACGGTTGGCGCAACATGACGTTGCTCACGAACCCGGTGGCACTTAGCACCCAAATCCCTTGCTGCTTCCTCCTTGCAAAAGTGGCTAAGCTTTCACTAATGTCACACCCGGGGCTGACCTCCATGGCTTGGGCCCGCAACGTGTTTGGGCTGTCTCGAGTGATGATGATGGGTGGTTTGGGCTTGTTTTTGGAACCGGCAGGCCGGCCTCGGGGCCTTCTATCGGTTGCGTGTTCGCCAGTTTTTGATGTTATAGCACTAAGGTCTCCACTGCCAGCCATGTTTGTTACTTGCTGTTAACTAAATCCACATTTATGTAGGGAGGTTTGTATGGATATATTAATGTGAAAAATCAAAAGAATGACAAACAATTAGGAGATAGTTAAGTAAAACCTACATTTGTAAACTTATATTTACATTCAGTTTCATGCATCCCAAATTCCTAATTCTTAACTACTATCAATATGAAACTAAAAAAAGAAAAAAAAAGGAAAAAAGAAAACTTGTCAAAACCAAACCAGGGCCTGATTCTGATTCATCATGTTAAAAAGAAACATATGCTTTAATTAGGTCCGTTAAATTTTAATGGGGCCAATTAAGCTTTAAAAGGATCTACAAATATTTTGGTTTAAAACAAAATATTTCGGATCAAGACAAAGAAAATTAAAAACTGGATCACATTCGGCTTTAACTGGTTTCAAATGATATATTCTCAAACCGATTTCAAAATGGACTGATCAGATCTGATTTAGGAGCTAGCTAGTTTATTTTAAGCCAATGAGTGAGAGCTACCGTCTGCTCGAACTTGGCTTGAATGTTTACAACTTTACATGAGCCAAATAGCTCAAGCTGAGTTATAAACAAGTTTTTATCAAAGAAAAGAGTTTCTGTAGGGTCAGTTTTCGGATTTGTAAGTTTCAGAGTAAAAGATAACGAAGATCTTGAAAGAAGCATCGGTTCCACTAGGCTGGGCCGCAACAAACTGATGGATCAAAATAAGAGAGATTTCGTTTCTAGGGATTCAAAAGACTCAATTGATCTGATCTAAAAGATTTTGACATTTCGAAATTTAACTCGAATCTGCATGAGTATGAGTATGTATGCAGTGAAGGGTAGGAAGTTCACTTTTCTATCGGGGACGGTGAGAAACATAGCAAGATCGACCGATTTCTGGTATGCATTGAGTTTCAGTTTTGTTTCTAGAACTTTGTTTGCCATGAAGAAATGGCTAAACCAATAGACCATGATGGTTTTCTTTTTGTTTCTTGCTGCATTTTGTGTTCTCATTCGAAAGAAAAATCATTATCTATTAAACGAATCATATCCTCTATTCTTATATCTTAACGTCACAACACATCTACACTGTGTTGTCATATCTTCCAAAGATGAGCATTTTTTTTTTCTAAATGATGCTACAACTTCTGGCATAAATTTTGTGGCCTCAGCTTCGTAACTTGGGAGAGTAATCCCTAAACATCATAGTTCTTTCTAGATACTAATTACCAGAATATAAAAGAACCATATATCTTTCATTTTTCTTTCTGAACGAATTGCTTATTTGCTATTTGTTTGTGATGCAGTTTCGACTAGCAAACAATGATTTCATTCAAACGATTCAAACTGAATGATTCGGTGAACAAGCTTAAAAGCTTACAATCTTTAATTAAAAAAAAATCAATTGCCTAAACAAAAGACTTAATAACCTTATTTATAAATAAAAATAAACAGTTAGGCCGAGCCGATTTAATGGACCGGATTTGGTAAAACAACTCCAAAAGCTTTAAAATGAAGCTTTTGTTGTTTTTGATTTCAAAAATCAAATAAGCAATTTCAAAAATCAAAAGTTATATATCTTTCATTTATAACTACTTGGAGAATGCAACACAGACAGATGATTAGAACAAAGAAAATTGGAGAGAAAATTGGGAATATATTAAGTAAAATTAATTGTTAGATGAATTTAATCAAAACAACATAGTTTGATTGATTTCACATTAAGTTAGATGCCTAACAAAATTCTCAGCAGCTCCTCTAAAAGTTTTGTGAGAGAAATCTCTAAAAAAATTTAGAGAATGGTAAGTGGTTGTGAGTAGATGAGAGATAAAATTTAAAGAGCTGGATAAATTTTGAGTAAATTTGGAGAAGCACTGTTCATATTCTATATGTTTTAATATATTTGAAAGTGGTTATGAGTGGAGGAAAGAGAAAAAATAATAATAAAGATGGAAAAAAGTATTATTTAATTATATATGAGAGAGAAAATGTAGTGTTTTTTAGTGTAATTATAGAGATTGAGATATAGAAGCTGTTGTGATGCTCTAACTAAGCGAAAGGATGCAAAAATATTTTATTAACCTGTTATTTTTTTTTACTAGAGAAAGATTTTTTAAAAATAAAGGAAAAACTAATTGGTTAAACTTGGAAATACAATCAAGACAATAGAAAAAAAAATCTCCGAAGGCTCTTTTAGTGGCAAAGATCAAGGCTGTCAACTATGCCAATCTTCTTAAAATGGACATGATGTGAGAACTGATGCCACCATTTTCCAAAGAATTCTTTTTATTTTTCCAACACCCCCCCCCCCTCAAGTTGAATAGTGAGGTCTTTGATGCTTAACTTTCTCAAACAATTGTTGAATAGTCTCCCATTACATCATTTGTAAATATATATTTGCTAACTGGTCTTCAGATCGAACGAACAGTAGCTCTATAATCTTGGTTTCAAGTTTTTCTTTGATGATGTGCCTATCAACCTCCACATGTTTTGTATAATTGTGTTGAACCGGGTTTCCAGAGATTTGTATTGCAACTTTATTATCACACATAATCCTACTGACTTCGGTTTGGGGAAAACCGATTACTGTCAACTGTCTCTGTATCCATTAAACCTCCGTCATGCCCCGTGCAGTTCCTCGGAATTCAGCTTCGGCATTGGATAGTGCTACTACCTTCTTTTTTTTGCTTCTCCATGCAACCAAGTTTCCACCAACCAAAGTGAAATATCATAATGTTGATATTTTATCATCTTTATCTCCTGAACAATCGACATCAGTATATAGTTGGACATTCAGGTATTTATTTGGTTGAAAGAGAACCCCATGGCCTATCGTTCTTTTGAGATATCTAATAATCAGCATTGCTGCCTTCATGTGGGAAACTTGGGGTTGATGCATGAATTTGCTGACGACTCCAACTGCATATGCAATATCTGGACGAGTATGTGCGAGGTATATGAGTTTACCTACTAATCGCTGATATATTTCTTTGTTTGTTAATTCCACTTTCTTTTCCAGATGGAGTTTATGGTTGACCCTTATCGGGGTGTCGACCGTTTCGCAATCAATCATTCCAGTCTTGGCTAGAAGATCAAGAATGTATTTCTTTTCACATATAAGTTCCCTTGTTTAGACCTTAGTATCTCAATTCCAAGAAAGTACTTAACTCTTCCCAAGTCCATTTCAAATTCCGTTAACATGTTTTAACTTTCTCATTTATTCTTCATCGTTTCCTGTAATAATCATGCATGGCCGGCTATGGGGTATGGTAGGGTATTCAACAACCGCATGCCCGACATCCCGCTAGGCCCGGAATGTTTTATTTTTCTAAATTATATGTACTTTTATGAAAAAAAATATGTATAATCAATGTTTCAACACAATTACATAACCACTAGTTTGGTCTAGTGACAAAGGGGTATGACATCTAACCAAAAGGTTTTGGGTTGTAGTTTTATTTGAGATATTTTTAAGCTTATTTTTATACACAAGTTTTTTACACAACTCAAATCATAATCAAGTAAGCACATTTAGAATTAAATTGTTTAAACCCATCAAAATGTTCCTTTTACTTAAGACCCAATTTTTTTTCCGCCTTTTGCCCAAATAAAATTTCGCCTTATCGGAGCCGGCCCTGTAATCATGGCATCAACATATATAATAAAACAAGTCACAAGTTTACCTCTTCGTTTAAGAAACAATGTATGATCAGAGTTGCTTTGTTGGTATCCATATTTCTTCATTACTAGAGTAAATCTGTCAAACCAAGCTCGAGGAGATTGTTTAAGCCCGTAGAGAGATTTTTTCAGCACGCATACTTCTTTTTTCTTGAAATTTCTTATGAACCCGGGTGGAGCCTTCATATACATTTCTTCTAATTCTCTGTGTAAGAAAGCATCTTTAACATCAAATTGATTGTTACCCTGATTGAATTGTGTGTGATTATGTGATGATTCGATGGTTCGTTTCAGAGGGGAATGGCGATGTATATGATGGTAAAGATAAGTAATATTAGTATGAATCAAGATGCTTATTACAAGAATTTGGTTGGTCTAACTAAACATCCAGCCTACACTATATAAGATCCCGGGGGACCTCCTTTTATCCTTTGGGTCTTTGACTTGGTCTTTTATCCTATGGTTTCTTCACTTCCCCTTCGGGTTTGCAGGAGGTAGCCTATTAACCATGGATCTTGTTCTCCTCCTCTGGAGCGTGTGTGTCTTGGATCATTCTACCAGCCAGGCTAACAACGACTTCTCCTGCCGTTGACCAAGGCTCTTGTCTTGTTATATGCTTTCCTCCTTGGGCTTGCGTCTGTCTCTTGGGTCAGTAGTTCGTTTGTTGCTTGGTGGGCTGCTATCTCATTCCAAGAGCCCATTTCTTATGTAGGCCTTTCATTGATGAAGAGGCCATCCTTCATTTTTTGCAATGCAAAAAAGAACCCGGACTGTGTTAACTTTTTCTACTAGAGATAACGTCTTAGAATAGTCAATCCCGTATGTTTGGTTATAGCCTTTAGCAACTAGTCGTGCTTTATATCTTTCAATAATTTCATATGGTTTATGTTTAACACATGGCGACATGAGAAGCAGATTTTTAAATTTCCTATGTACCTCCAGCAAGGAAACCATATGATTTACTTTTGCATATTCAATCGCTTCTTCAAAATCCAAAGGCTTCTTAACATGATTCCATATAAGCTGGAATATTGAAAGAACCAACACCTTAGCCAAAGCTTTGTGCCTTGTAATCAAACATGAAAACCGAAAGAAGCAACATATTATGTTTCTGTGCGTGTTATGTGACATCATTTGTTGAATATTGTTAAATTTGCAAATACAAAGTTGACTCGCTGATTTGTACCTATATCAATTTCCACTTTTTGACACTAACAATCATTACACAAGGTTTGACCCAACTATGAATGTCTAACACCACGCATCCTAACAAAAACTTTATCTTCTGACTTCTAAAAAATTTCAATTTTACCCTCAATGTTTATTTGACCCATACTATATTGTGTGTTAAGATTCAATGCGAACCCGTTTTAACACATTACCCAACCCGCCCATCATATTAAAAGGACTATAATGGACCCACAACACACAAAAACTCAAGTTTTTCATTCTAGCAACCGCTAGATAGATAATCAAGGGTTAATGAAGATTGGTAATTTGCTATCATCTAACTTCCTCTTTGTGTAAAAATGTGTAGAACGTGTATACAGTTTAATTATTACACACCTAAGTATGGATGAAACAGTATTAACATACTATAGAATGTTAACATACACTATACTATTAAACTAATAACTTTTTCCATAAATAATATGCATTCTCATAAATTTCTTGTTAATATAATAATTCAAATTTATATTAAATTACATTCAACTTAATTAATTCAATATATTTTAATCTAATGTACTATTAATACTAATAATAATACATGTATTCCTTAATGAGTTTAAGTTTTTCTTGTCTTTCACGGTAGTTATTTTTTTATTTTGGTTTCGTTTCAGTTTTTGTTCGTTTTTTGGTTTTATAATTGAATAATTATATCAAATCATAAATCGTTTCGGTATAACATCAAATGAGCAAACAAATAAACAAATAACGAATGTGGTTTCCCATGAGCTTTCCATGGCATTTTGTTTTACCCAACTTATTAGCATACCAAAATCAAAACAAATGTGTAAGTTGGACTTCCATGAGCGTTACACGGCAATTGAATGGCCAACTTAATTAACGAATTAACAGAATCGATTGAGTTTGTGGGCCCTATGAGCGTTACATGGCGATTTAACCGACCAAACTAAATAACGAAATAAACGAACTCAAGTATAAGTAGTTGTAACATCTCCTGTATCACCACGGTATGATAATGTTCCAACAAAATATCACAAGTATAACGAATTTTGTGCAAATGTATTAATTGGCGTGTCCATGGCTTCCCATGGGTTTTACACCCGACTAGACATTTTAAAACAATAAAAACACAATATAGAGTGTAACCGTTTAGCCGATTACGTTAAACGCTTAAAGTGTCGGACGCATGACAATTTCCACTATGACGGGGAATCTTGTCACACTCCCAAGTATTAATGTGAAAACGAGCAAAACAAAGCTAGGAAATTTGCAAGGAAATTTCCGACAACAAAAGGCAATCTAATAAAATTCATTAGAAATATTTTAAGATAGAGGTTATAGCCTCCGAGTTATAAAATATTTTGAGAGTGAAGCATAACTTCGGAGTTGTGTGTGCATGACAATAAAAATAAACAAGTAATTAAACAGTTAAATAAGTACTTAATCTAGCAAGTTACTTTTCGTGGAGGATTAGACCTCATAACTGGAGGTCTATGGCTAACCGATACTACACACCATCATTTAGCTATTGCAATTCTTTTTCTGATAGAGGGTCACATGTATAGTACCAACAGGGAATTGGTCATGGTCTAAAAGATATTTTAGAAGTTCATAAAGGTCCACTTACGGGCCAGGGCCATAAAGGCCTATATGAGATCCTAACAACGTCATGACATGCTCAACTATCTCTTAAACCTGGCTATGTTAGGCTCTTTAACCATTGTTGTAGCTCACCATATGTATGTCATGCCCCCTTATCCATATCTAGCTACAACTGTCATTGTTCACACATCATATGTGGATTGGTGGATTTCTCATAGTTGGTGTTGCTGCGCATGCAACGCATTTTTATGGTAAGAGACTATGATCCAATTACTCGATACAACGATCTATTAGATCGTGTTCTTAGGCATCGCGATGCAATCATATCACATCTCAACTGGAGTGTATATTTTTAGGCTTTCACAGTTTTGGTTTGTATATTCATAATGATACCATGAGCGCTTTAGGGCGCCCGCAAGATATGTTTTCAGATACCGCTATCCAATTACAACCCGTTTTTGCTCAATGGATACAAAACACTCACGCTTTAGCACCTGGTGCAACGGCTCCTAGTGCACCAGTTTAACTTGGGGGGGGGGGGGGGTGATTTAGTAGCAGTGGGCGTCAAGGTAGCTTTGTTACCTATTCCATTAGGAACCACAGATTTTTTTGGTACATCACATTCATGCATTTACGATTCATGTGACGGTATTGATACTTTTGAAAGGTGTTCTATTTGCTTGTAGCTCCCGTTTGATACCGGATAAAGCAAATCTTGGGTTCGACAATATTAATTAATTTATTATCCTAAATTCATCACTAAGTGAGCTTCAGTTTGATAAGCAATCCAAATCTATAACCTGCAAATGCGTACAAAATATATATTTGTCAACAACACATGTTGAGTGAGTAGATCACATTTGACACAAACAAAAATGGGTATTATATAATGATATAAATGAATGAATAAAAAATAGGCAAAACTGTTATTTGTGAGTATAAACAATGAAATCGTAAAGCAAGTAATGAGTGTCGGTGAAACCATTGCCAATTCAATCGAGCTCCGGCCACTACGACGGTCGTTATGATCATACTATAATGAGATTATGTTGGACCTCTCCGAAAGCGATTCAAGTAAGCAAGTAAACAAATAGCAAATAACAGGCAGTCATTCAATTGATACACAATACAAAGATCACAGTTTGCTTTTGAGATATAATAAGATAAATAATTTGATAAATGGTACGCAAGTGTCCCCAAAACATTTGAAAACAAGTAAAATAGGGGAGTGATTACTCACCTGATCGGGATGAACGAAATATAAGTGATGATGTGAGAGAGATGAACCCTTCGGGATACACCGACAAGGATCAT
>NW_027506831.1:0-21054 GCF_021521415.1 Bidens hawaiensis
GGGTAGGTTAGGGTGTCATGTCAACACTTTTTGTCATTATATATATATATATATATATATATATATATATAAATTTTGATGCATTATATATGATTGTTGAAAATATGTTACTGAACATGTAGGAAAATGGGGCAAAGGTCGGAATCCCGTTTTTTATGCTTTGAAATACATATTAGATTACGAGAAAAAAAATTCTTAATGACCACCTCACAACAATGGTATGAATCCTGTTTGAATTTGTTAAGGGTTATAATAATTTAAGATGTATATCACTTTAGCTTGTGGCATTAATGCAGGCGTCACATTCCCGCGTCGACATTCCCGTCAACCGGACGAGTAAAATACTAGTTCTAAAGAGTTGAAAATTAACCATATAAATTGTGTTTAAAAGACAAATTTACTATTTTTTACACATATAACTTATCCATTATTGTTTGAAAACTCTTAAAACCAAGTGTTTTAATTTGCCCTTGCTTTCTCCTTATATATAGTATAAATATTTTTTATTTATTTTCATTTAGCCAGCATATTCACTACATTATGAAGGACGGTGGTGAACGATTTTGAGTGTAGGAGCCTCAAAATTTAGTGCCTGATTTTCCAAATACCGAAAGGCCAAGGACCAACAGTGTACTTCTGCCAAATAAAATATTTCCCCACGTGTTCGATGACACATTATATTGTGGTTCAACAAACCGCCACAATATTCCCAACGACCGGCCGGGGGCCGGGGGTGGACAACTTCAACTGTATATAGCGACCAAGAGGCAGGGATCTATAACATCACACTCAACATCTCTCTGCCTTTCGCGTCCACAAAGCAAGTAGCTGTGATACGCTACTTGAATTTTGTGCCAAGTTTGACATACCCGATGAATCGTTATTTATGTTCTGTTTAGCTTAACTTTTGTTTCTATTTGTGTTTGAAATCTAGTGATAATTTATGTTCATGTGATTGATATTATTCATTTAATTTGCAATAGGATTTAGGTTAACTTCTTTTTCTATTGGTGTTTGAAATCTAGTGATTATTTATGTTCATGTGATTGATAGAATTGGTTATTATGTTAGTATTTAGCGATTCGTTTTGTGGTTAACCGACTGGAGTAAACTTAAGTTCGAAAGTATTGATTACGAATCGAGTTCAGTCTAGAACTTGGTTGACACTAAATAGTAGAAACTGTAAATGGTAATTACTCTTGTAGAGAGAGAGAGAGAGAGAAATTGATTACGAGAGTTTGGCATTTAAGAATATTGGAATCATAGATTAATGTTGATTTATGTAATTATGTCAAAACATGTCAAAACATATAAATTTGCAAGGTTAAATCAAATATAAAACTATTTCAGGGGGTTTTAACTCAAATATATGTTTTGACATAATTACATAAATCAACATTAATCTACGATTCCTGATCCTTAGTAAGGTCCAAAGTCAACCTTCCCTTCTTCATTGTAGTAATGATCATAGCTGTCGTTCCCTAAAGTAAAAAAAACGTTGTTAATAAAGTTGAATTATGACTGATAGCATTCTTGTAAACGGTGAATATACATACATTATGAATTCGAGTGATAAAACTGTTTCTAGCGGTCGCAATGAACTACGACTTGTACTTAGGCTTTTTCAACAATCCAAGAATGCAAAGAAGTGGATCTTCAGAACCACCTTTGCCACATAAGTCATCAAAGCTGACCATAAACTGTTCTTGTCCATTATCTTTAAAACACTCACCCACATATCTTTCAACACATCTTCAAAATAATAAAAAAATTATTACACGTAAAAGATAAATAAAAATGTCATAAAAAGGGGAAAAACAAATGTGATACCTTGTGGCGTGCAACACAACGTCGCAGCCTAGCAAATTTTCAAGCAAAGAAGACATGTCTTTCGCAGCCTAGCAAATTTTCACGCAAAGAAGACATGTCCTTCACATTGATGCTTTGTCAATAGCCCACAAAATAAACGACCCCTCAGATAGCACATGAGCCCGACCAGAAACACTAAGCTGCTATCTAACAACGGTAACATCTCCCATATTGAATCAAGACTGCAAAAAAATATAATAATGTGAAACCATCAGCAACATTAAAGAAACTGAAACACAAAACGAATCGCTAAAAACTGATGAACCAGACACCTTATACTTGTTTTTATTATTGAAAGTCTTTAAAAAATAATCTTCAACCTTATTTAATATGTAGGTAGTTCCGGAAGTGACGTCGGTTCCGGGGCATGGGCGTGGCGGTTCAGGGCGTGGGCGTGGCGGTTCATGGCATGATAGGTCCGAACGTGGGCGTGAAACTGAGTTCAATTTACAGAGAGACCGAGTTACGGAGTACAATTAGAGATTAACTGATATTATGAACTCTTGTAATCTTTGGCTATACATTCGACTATGGTCTAAGCTATGTATTGAAATTACTTATACATAACTCCGACATAAGGATGAGCGAGTAGCACTTCGATTACACGTACGGTGTTGGTGTAACTTGTTGAGTTATCGTAGGGCTCGAATTTTTATGAGGGTATAGAGATTCAAGTTTGGGATAAATGAAAATGAATTATATGTCTTCTATTTATAATGTTAGGAAACTTAATGCATAAGCACCAGGTGTTACTAGAATTCAACATGTGTCGTTCCTGTGATGACTAGTGTGATTATGTGTTGACACGTGACATTCCATGTTGATTAGTCATCATCCACATGCCGCTTCGTGAGGATACGTGTCATTCGGTACGCGACATTCCATACCGATTAGTCAACAACCACATGTCGTTTCTTGAGCATTTTATATTTTTATTTTAACTAAATGACTAACTAGTCCCTCAACTTCTTCAATGCCAAAATTGGTATGAAATTTTAGGGATGCTATAGGTTTGTAGGGCATACATGTTCAACAAGGGGAAGTGATGGGTTTGGAGGGTGTACGAGTTCAAAAATGGGAGATGGCTTTCACGACATACATTTACAACTGGATGTGTCCGCTTGCAAGATGTAAGCGATCGACAACTGGAAATGGATAGCCCCACCCATATATGGGATTGAATGTGTGTATTGAGTTTCAGAGTGGAATGGTTTGAGATGAGCGCGTGTATGCTGAGTATGAAAGTGAAATGGTTTGAATGAGAGTGACCATATGTTTTAATAATATTTTTGAATATTATTGTGTTTCTAAAAGTAAACACAACCAGGGTTGAGGGAACCGCCCCCGTCCACACTTCATATACAGCCCAAAACCTCGTACCTGAGCTCCCAACACGCAATGTTTTGATGGTTCTTGTCCGCCTAGCTCCACGTTGGCTATGGACTGAGTGAATGAGATGCTCTTAGACCCTAAGCTTTAATTGTTTCTTTTTGTTATTTACATTTCTTTTTTTGGCTCTGGACTTGATGGCGGGTCTGTCCAGGGCAGTTCTAGACAGTGTTAGGATTCATGAATGAGATTTACACGAGACATAGTGTTGGGGTTGTTTTCTTGACAATTTGGGTTGATGCTCTAATACTTTCGATTTTGTTACATGATAGTGTTGTGATAAAGTATAGTAATCTAGTTGCTAAACTTTGGCAACACACCATAGACTTGGGAGGGGAGTAATCTAGTTGCTAAATTGAATAGCTATGCTCACAACACAACTCTGGATCACCCTCTAAACCAATATTCAGTTCACCACTTGTGTGTGTGTGTGAACGTGATAGTGTGTAAAGAGAATTTTATGGTATGAGACAACCTAAATATGTTGAGGAAAAAACCTTCTATTTATAGGTAAATGACGGGTCTAACCCTAATGGGCCATCTTGGACTTACTAATGTTAGTTTATATGGATTATGTATTAGTACTAATCCATCAGATATTGGTCCAATCGAAAGGTTATCTTAAGATTATTAATGTTTTGACTTCATTTATAGTGGTTTTTAAGGAAAATACCTATTATATTATGTTTATTACGTTATGTGTTTATTTTTATTATTTAGAGTACAACACCATAGTTATCTTAAGTTTATTTTTTTGGGCTTGTTTAAATTGGGATGTTACCTATACATTATTAGGTTGGGTGTTAACATGAATTTAAAAATCATTTGTAAATGAAGCTAGTTTAGACATGTTGTCAAAAAAACTTTACAAAACAAAACCCATTAAAGGATCCATATGAAAATAATCTTGAAATTTAATATGATATATAGCATTTAGGATAAAAAAAACCTTTTGTTAAGAAGCGGTAGATAATTTATAAAGATGGATTAACAAAGACCAGTGGCATACTTACGGCCTAGGTACGTGTCGGCAATAACCTATGAAATTTTTGTTTCATTTGGTATATATACAACAAGATCCTGGCTGACTCCTGTTGATTTTCAACACCAACCCTTAAAAGTTGGTTTATGGAAGCTAGAGTCGCATGTTCCCGAAACTTTACATACCATTAGAGAATGGAGAGGAGACGGGCGTACTAGAAGTAAACAGATTAAAAGAATAGTTTTAAATTGGTATTGATATATGACTTTTTTAAAATTTTTTTGTTGTTGAATAGAGTGGGCAGTAAGCCAGTAACTTGATTAAGACTTGTCATTGTAGGCTCATAAGACTTTTAACTCATTTTTTTTTTGCTTTTTACTTTCTAATATGTATTTAAAAAGGTATTCATTATTTCGTCAAGGCATCTCAAATACGAGTAGCTAACTAGCCATCCTAGTGTATATTTTCTTGATTTCTTTTATATACTTAGTTCTCTTTTTTAATTTATATGTTAGTAACTTTTTGATAATGTGGATTTGACCGAACGATTGAACCGTTACGAAAAGAATTATATATCTATTTGACACGACCTAAATGACCAAACGGGACCGATTTTTATATAACTAAGTAGCAACCCAAAAAATTTCTGACCATGAAAAAAAGTTTCCTGGATCCGTCACTGACGAAGACCTAAATGTTTCTTTTTCAAAATACATCCAAACCATGAAAGTAAAATCTCAAAAAAAAAATACTAATCTCTAGCACTTACAAAATGTAAAAAACACTCAACCAAGTACCCACTCTTTTGTAAGTGATTTTAGCAGGTAAATTAAACATCTACGAACCATAACAAGTATCCCCCCCCCCCCCCGAATACAATACATGTTCTGTACTCGTACATGTACCTACATATTGGGTACCAGTATCGGTGCTAAGAATTTTGGAATTCGGTATATGGTATTTATGGGTATGGATACATGTATTTCGATACTCGGTACCCGTTTGGGAAATGTAGAGTTTTATTGGGAAGTCCAACCCGTGCGTATTTACTATCTTCAAATGGGTATTTTGATGCTCGCACTCGTTTGGAGACGGGTATTTCAATAGTCAGTATTCGTTTGATATTATGGTTTACTTTGGTATTATTGTTTATTGGTTATTTTTTGGTTTTGGTATTATGGTTTTGGTATTTTAGCTTGTTGAATGCCTGGTACATACCTGTACTCAAACCAAGTTAGCCAATTTGGGACCTGTCACGTACCGGTGCCCGAACTGTTTTAACTTATTTGTTACTACACCAAGTTCGGTGGAAATGTAAAAAAAGACAAAATGGAACCTAAATATACATACATGAAATTTGGTATGGTACTCGGTACCATTTTTAACTGAATTTGGGTACGAGTGCTTTTGATATCGACACAGACACGGTATCTTTATCATCCCACAACAAACATCTCAGAGAATAAAGTGTTTTGTGTATATATGTGTGTTTAAATATCTCAAAACCACTTGTGTAACCCACGGTTTTCCTTTTCTTCAAAAACGATTATACTAGCTTTTTACTATTCTCCAAAAGGTTTATGTTCATCACAACCTTTATATTAAAATTAAACCAACCTTGTAATTTCACGAGTGGAGCTCACCTACACGACAGTCACTCAATAATACACGAACTTAATTTTTTCTAACGTTTTCTCCAAAACCATATTTGTGAACTCCACTTGATATTCGCCGCCACCTTCACGGGAATCACGGCTGATATATCTTTGGCATTACTATAAGTACCAAATCAAAAGAGTTCTACACATGAATACCATGTACATATAACAGCCTTAACCACACATACCATTATCATGAGTTAAGTTATTCTACAAAGGGAAAAAAATGAGAAGGATGAGAATGATTTCTAGCCACACAAAAAAACCTCTAAAAAATTAATAAAAAATCATAACTCAAAATTTAATAAAAAAACGAAAAAAGTAAAAACACAAAAAATATTTTCACCGTCTTTCTCGTTCTCAAAAAAAAAAAAAAAAACAATGGTGAGTGAAAAAAGTCGTTGTGTCTTTTGTTTATCATTGTGTTTTAGGTTTGTTTTCGTCATTGATTGTGTTTTTTTTCTTGACATTGTGTCGTTTTTTCTTTATATTGTTTTATATTACTCAACATTGTGTTATATTTTGTTCGACATTGTGTTATATTTTACGAGCTATTATGTCTTTTTTTAGTTATAATTGTGTCTTTTGTTCATTTTTGTCATTGTGTCTTTTCGTCATTTTTTTCATCATTTTTTTTTATTTTCTTTGGAACGAGAATGATGGCGGAAACATTTTAGTTTTTAAAAATTTTTCGTTTATTATTTATATTGTGAGTTATCATTTTTTTTATTATTTTTTGAATTTATTTTTAAGGAGTTTTTTGTGTGGTCCCAAATCCTTCTCACACTTCTCATTTTTGTCTCCTTTTGTATTTTAACTTTACCCTCATTATCATTGCTTTAGTTTCAAGCCATAAACGGTTATAAAATACGGACAAAACGAATAACTCTCGTTTATTAATAAGAAAATATTTCAAAACTGATTACAATTCATTTGATGAATTCATGACTCGAATCATCTATATATACCAACCAAGCTTGCTAGCCAAACAAACTATTTGAACACAAATCAAATAACTAACTAGTAGGAGATAAACGTATTTGTTTAATCATCATCTTTTTCCCCAACCATGGGTTCCAATGCACGAGATCTTGTAGCACTTACCAATGCGGCCTTATCGATTAGTATTACACAAAAGAAATCAATTATAGATACTAATAAATTAATTCCACTCTTCATAGACAAATTTGGGACGAAAAAGGAACGATCTTCCGGGTTCAGGATTGATTTCTGAGAATGGATTAGATCGTGCTAATGTCAATCCGGTTTCTTCCATTTATTCCTATAAAAAAAGCAAGATTCAAGAATCCCTTAATTGGATAAGTCACATTTAAACCAACGTTATTAACTCATGGGTCAGGCTTGTTTTTCGGGGTCGACATTATTCCTTAAGTTGGTTTGTTAGTATGTTTAGTTATGATGAGACGGATTGAGACCCACTGAGTCGTTGAACGTTCTTGACAGGTGTCATATGCCATGTTGGCGTTATCACAGGCATATGGGGTTAAAGCTCTCGAGTGGGCTAAACATAGTGTGACTTTGCTGGCGTTGTCGGATGCAACATCGGATGTAGATATCGAAGGTTTGATAAGTCCGATTGAAGAGGTTTGTAGACACGGTCGTATGGTTCAAGAGATTGTTTTAGAAGCATTGTGGCCACTTATTTAAATATAGTTTATGTATCATAGATATATGATAGAAACAAGTCTTTTTTATGACACCGGTTTTTATGAGATTATAGAGATGGGGTGGTGTACAAGTGTTGTAATTTGTGATTTGAAATTGACAACAGACATTGTGTGGGAGTTGTTTTTCTTGAAAATTTTGGTTGACACTTTATTAGGGTTTTTTGTATTTTATGTATTTCATATTTCTATCCATTTTTCTTGATATTCTATGAAAATGAACCCATACATGTTAGCTCTTGCGTATAATGTTTTGGATCGGTTTTCGTATAAAATGTGCTAAGACAGCAGTTAAGATTACGTGTTACCTTCAGTTGTGGTATTTGGCTCTGTGATTATGATTTGGGTCGGTTTATGTATGAAATGTTAGTTTTGATTGTTTGTTAATAAATGAAGAGTAAAAAGTATATATAACTTAACAAACGAACAACTTAAGGTGAGTTCTAAAGCTTTACCGAATTTGTCCTGTATTTGGATAAAAATAACTGCAATATTAAGTGTTACATGTATACCATAATGTTTTATGTATAATTAAAATAATATAAAGTTGTTAGGACCGATCGGGAGACGGTTTCCCAACGATTCTCGGGGGCAACGTGTTAGAGTGCGGAATCCTACTAACACGGCGACTCGGTGGTAATCAACGACACAAACGGTAGCAATTCCTAGGATGATATGACGACCAGGTGCGGAGGAAAGGACCGAAGGGGTTGACGGGCAGAGAGGATTTCCGGGGAACAGGTCGGCTGTGTATGTGTGTTATGTGCTCTCTTTTCATTCTGAAAATCCCTAAGTAACGTTTATATATCGAAGACTCATTCGATCGGATGAGTCTCTCATTCGATCGAGTGAAGCTTTGTTCGATCGAATGAGCCTGGTTCGATCGAATCAACCTTTTGTTCGATCGAACCAGTTTTCGTTTGACATTTACAATACGTTAACTAGGTTTCACTATCTTTAGTCTCACGCCGACCTACCCTGATAGAACTGGGGACATATATATGACATTTCATGTCCTAACAAACTCCCCCTTGGAGCCAGTTCTATTTATGTTTTAACCAATCGAGATTTCTTGCTCGACTGCAACTCCCCCTTGGAGTTATCTCTCCCTCTCTGTTCTCAAAGCTAGTGGTGCCCTCATTGCATCCACCAAACTCCTGTCTTCATGGAGTTATCTCACGATCCAATGGTGCAGTCCGTCAGACTTACCATAGGTTCCACATATCATGAGATGCTGTCAAATGGAATATAAGATTAACATTTAAGCACAGTTGTAGTAGATTATCAAACATGAAAGTAAAGCATAATCTAGCACAATATTCCAAAGTATATTAAAATCACTCCAAAAACAATTACAACCAGAAGATAAAACTTTGAATTACAAAGAAACCAAATAAACAAAACATATAACAATTAATCACTGGTTCCCTGTGTATATTTCTTCTGTTGTTCCTTCCAGTTAGATCCTGCATGTATGTCATAGGCAAAACAGATCCTAATGACATTTCTGTACTTTAGCGCTTGCTCCATGTCGTCGGGGGCATAAAGAATTTCTGTCTTGTATAGAGTAAAAACATCCTCCCTTGACAAGTTGGTGAGCCACATAGGATCAAAAATGCGGATTGTGCTCCAATTACCATTGTCGTTGAGCACTATAACTGCTTCATGTAGTCTTCCGTCGTAGTACCAATGCCTGAACGATTTGTAGAAGTCCTGCTTCATCTTTCGTAGCGGAATCTTCTTCATTGTAAGTGGTGGCATGTACTTCAAAATGACTTTCGGCCTGTTGGTGATCGGATCGATCTCCTTTTTACTTGTATAACGCTTTGGCCTTTGCGGTGTAATCAATCTCCATTTTGAGTTGTATTCCTTTCGTAATACACTCTGATAGTACGATGCGAATGGAGATGAGCTTGCGTATAGCATGTCCAGGTAATTAAGACGATTAAGATCGTAAGTTGGAAGAGTCTTCAAGTCTGTGATTCGTTGATAGTACTCAACCCCCTTTTCCCTTTTGACAGCTACGCAGTTCAGGTCTTTCAGACACGCCCAAGCTAGGATTTCTCCAGAGGTTCTCCGACCCTTAGTATCATATGACTTTGTGTGAGGAATGGTCGGTTTCGCTTGGCGTTTAGACCTGATCTTTTCAAGAATAGCATTGAACGCTTTCTTGCATTCTTCTGTTTTGTCTTTAAATTCGGCTTGATCGGCTTCAGACGGCTGTTTCATAGCATTTGACCTTTCGTCAGCCTTCTTCTGCACTTCCTCCTCGTTTACGTTTTGAAAGAAGCTTGATGAGTTGGGAATATCGTCAGTTTGCGACGTGTAGTATTCAGGATATTCTTCCCTTGTCAAGTCTTCTATTTCGACATCTTCGAAGTGAGGAGGATCGACTTGTGTCGGATCAGCGGCCGTCGGTGATGGTGAGTCGGTTGAAGCAGCTGCAGCAGATGTGGATTCTGTTGAAGGCAAGGCCAGAACTTTGCCTGTTTCTTCGTTTGAAAACTCGAACATTTGCTCTAGCTCTTCTTCCGTGAAGTTGTGCGAAATCTCACCTTCTTCCAAGTCTCCACTTGAGAAGATTTGCTGTTCATCTGGGTTGTCCAAGAGATACGTGAAAAACTCCGCTGCTGTTTTTGACTGCAGCGGTTGGACATTTGATGTATCAGCATCACCTGCTTGATTAATAATCACAACACAGTAACAAAAAAAAATTTTTTTAAATAAACATATGTAATATCATAAACGTTAAGTACAAAACAATTACATATGACAATGGAATATAAATAAGGATTACAAGATTTAAACATTAAAATCCTCACTACATTCACTCAAAAATCACTCAGTTACCTTCACCTTCATCATCATCTGAGTTCAGCTCGTCGGTGTCCACATCAACATTAGCTGGACCTTCCAGACGAAGAACGTCTCCTTTAAGCTCAGTCACCTTAGCTTCAAGGTTTCTGTTTGACTCCACAAGGCTTTTATTGGACTCTACCAGGCTTTGATTTGACTCTTTGAGCTCTGTGATAGCAGATCCCTGTTCAGCAACAGTAGCAGTGAGCTGAGTGTTCTCAATCTTCAACCTGTCGTTGTCAGCTTGAAGTTGAGCCATTTGTTCATCTCTGATTCTGTTATGCTCTTCCTGCTGTGTCCTGAACATGAACATCTGCATCATCGCCTTGTGCAGGTCGGCAATTTCAGAAGCGACCTTGGGAGGGAGGGAGATCTCCTGTTGAGGTTGAGGAGGAGGTGGCGGTGCGGACTGAGGTGTTGGAGGAGGAGCTTGTTGTGCTGGAGGAGCAGTAGAAGAGGTCCCAACTGATGGTAACATTGCGGGACGAGGTTGGCTGGGAAATAAATTCCTGTACTTTCGAGTAACCTTCCTCTTTTGTCTCTTCGCCGGCCTTTCTTCACCTGTCGGTTGATCAGCAGGCTGCTCCTCAAACACTACTTCTTCACCGGTTTCCAAATCTTCAACATTTAAGTAGGTATCAGCTTCCTTCTCTGCATCAGTCCTGGTGTCCTCAGGGACTACTTCGTCTTCAGTGTCTGATTCATCACTGGTTTTCTGATACGGAAGGTCCTCGACATCTGAGTCACTTGAGGTGTTCCTCCACTTCCTCTTTGGTGGAGCCTGATAAAACGGATTCGCCACATGCCCAAAACAACGTTTGTGTGGGGGCCTTGTTGGACGATCCTTGTACGACTTGAGACGGTTCAAAGTCTCATTCTTCATGTGGTCTAGCTTTACCACATCTCCGTCATTCTCTTTCAACAGCCCCGGTGCCTGGTCATCAACTATCATCTGCACAAACCTCGGGTACCGTAGAAACTTCTCACCCGCCCCTTGTTTTATGGTGATGTTTTCCACCATGTGACTGAATGTCATTTGAGAGAAATTGAAGGGGCGGTTCATCACGAGTGCTGCCACGGTGAATTGCATGCTCTCCCTTATCTTATCAAAACTTGTACGTTGAGGACCCAGACAGTGCATCACCACGTGCGCCAGATATTTGAATTCTGGGCACAAATTTGCTTTGAGAAGCAGACCGGCATTGAGATCGCCGTCATACTTCATGCGTGCGAAACATCCTCTCGTTGCTGCAGGATGTAATGTGGTCGGGTCAGAGTCTGTATCTGCAAACCCGCAGACATCTCTAAGAATCTGGGCAGAAACAACAATTTGATGCCCTCGGACTGTGGAGCGTATCACCGACGGCTCGACGGACTTGTCGTGCGTGGCGTTTCTCCAAAACTCCTGTTGAACCGACATTATCGGCTCAACGATCCTTGAGATAGGAATGAAGATCCTTGACCTCTTTAAAAACTTAATCATCTGCGCAAAGTCCTTGCCGTGATTTGATTTTTCATCTAAAAATGCCACAATGTTGTGTTTGATCGACGTTTTGTACGGAGCAATAACCTGTGCAGCTTCAGCCATTGAATCTGTATACATAGACATGTTAAAACAGACAGATATCTAAAAGACTGAATTTGTTAAAAAAAATTTTTTTTTTTTTTTTTTTTTTTTTTTTTTTTTTTTTTTAACTTCTGGACTGGTTCGATCGAATTATAAAGGATTCGATCGAATGAACTAATCATCCGATCGAGTGAGACATATATTCGATCGATTTAGACTGGTTCGATCGAATGGACTCATTCGATTCCTTCAACCAGAACCCAAATTTCAACGAGACCCGAATCGGTTTTTCGACCGATTAACCACAATCAACATGTGCGAAACATTGAAAGATGTTGTTTACATGTTTTCCAATGACCCTCATGACCCGAAAACTCAAAAAAACTCAGTTTTATTGTCGGGACCGTTTCCGACACCAAAAACGGCCCGAAAACCTATCGAAACGCGGACGAAAATCAATAAAACTTACATTTTTGAAATCTACGCGAAAAAGTGAATAAACTGGTCGGATCAAAAAGAGGTTTTAGCACGATCGATTTTGAGAGGGAAATTTCAAATTCTTTTCGGATGAAAATGTCCGATCGAATGACTTCTGCTATTTATACAGATTTTTGACTCATCCGATCGAATAAACTTGTTCGCTTGACTCATCCGATCGAATGAGACACACTATTCGATCGGATGGATTTCTTCCCTCAAACTGATTTTTCACAATAACTTATCCGATCGATTTGGCACATTCGATTGACTGACTCGATCGAATGGCTACATGTTCGATCGAATGAGGAAAAGTTTTAGAAAAATTTGACTTTTAAACTTCTTATTCCCCGTCATCGATCACGGTGCTTTTGAACCTGCAAGAAAACTTAAACTTTTGACATTTGGTTAGTTAGCATAGAAATTTTCCGATTTTGTGAGCTCAGTTCCTGTAGAACATAAAGATCATAAAACGTTAGTAAACACACAGAAAATATCAGGTCCAACCAACTTCGGTTTTATCGCAACTTCTTCCTTCTCTCATTACACACTTGGTTGCGCAGATAAACGTTTAGCAACCTGCATGAGTTTTTCTTTCATTCCTACACACTGAATAAACATTTAGTAGGAACAGACAGGGATCAGACTACCTGTCACAATGATTTCTCATCGACTTTCAAACATTAAGAATAAAATAAAATAACCAAAAATAAAATCTTAATTATTTATTTACAGGGAGGGACAGGGATCAGACTACCTGTCACAATGATTTCTCATCGACATTAAAGCAGAATAAAATTAAAGAAAAATTAATTCAGAATAAAAATGTTTTTGAATTTTTGTCTTGTTTCTTTTTATAATATTCAAACTGAAATAAACATCTGTACAAAAAAAAAATTTAAAACACATTATTTTTGGTTGAGAAGGATCTATAATAAGAAATCATACAGACGTATATGACTATCTACTGAGATTTTTTTTTTTTTTTTTTTTTTTTTTTTTTTTTTTTTTTTTTTTTTAATATACGAAGTTGAACAAGACATAATGAATATTCTTTTTGTGAGAAAGATCCGAACAGGAATCATACTAATTAAGTGACTGTCACATAGATCCGTGTTGAGCTGTATTATGACATAAAGAAACAGGTTATGAGCATGAAAATAACTTAAAATGGTTTTCATCGTTTCTGTGATACGAGTTAGGTTCAATTATGTCTCAAAATTTAAGTGAATAACAACTCAGAGATTATGATGCCTCCTATCTATTCTCAAGGCGTATTTGGCTTTCCCCAAGTCACCTCGAATTGACCTTGACCCATAGTGTCTGATTAAGGTTGTAAGTGTCTTCATCTGCTTCCCGTTTTCTTTCTTACTCCATAATTGAGAAGTCTTGACATTATTAACTCTAGAATGTTTCAATAACTCATAAAGAATCATTTTTTTTTTTTTTTTTTTTTTTTTTTTTTTTTTTTTTTTTGTGAATGTTACATAGACTTCAGAGTAGTAAAACAATTGCGAGTCCCGAATCTGGATCACTGCAGTTTCTTCATGCACTATCTTTACGGGAATCAGAACACTTATGGGCTCGTGTATGACTGGGTAATCGCTTTTCTGCCTATCATTCGGAAAGATATATATGAAGACAAACAAAACTCTTAAGGAGTTTCCACGTAAAATCGAGTAGATTTAGTTTGTATCACATCTACTTTTACGCACCATAAAAAGCTACCATGACACACAATGACCGTTCTAAAGCCTTTTAAGCCTAATAACTTCACTAGTTAAGCACACAGAATCAGTGTATCTATCATTTTCCAAGGTTGGATCAATTTCTCATTTTCTGAATATATATGAATGTCTTTTAAAACATATAACGTTTAAATTATTTCGCCCCGATCAAGTCAAAGTCTTCAGGTAAACGGCTATCCTGAAGATCCAATGGATCAACTGGACCGACCACATACGAGTATGTGTCCTTCTAACTAAGTATAACCGACTATTTTTCAGCGAAAGAATAAAAACCATCAAAACCCGCCCCGATCACTTTCAGTCATCTGGTTAATGGCTATCCTCATAATCTACTAGTAGAAATAAGGACCAAAACACATCCGAAAATGTGTCCATCAAACTGAGGTAACCGACATAATTTTAAGCGATAGTGATGTATAAAAATTTAATATAAGAAAAATGAAAATAAGCTGTACAGAAATAGCAAATCTTTTTGATGTCTCAGTATGATAGCGTCTGTGTACTATCACCTTTCTTGTAACAAGATCAACTTCTCAAAATTTTGAAAAATTTTTTAATGTTTTTGGGTTTTTGTATTTTATATTGTTTTTGGTTTTTCTTGAACCTTTTCTCCCCCTAGAATTTATAAAAAACAAAATCTTTTTGGATTTTTTTTTTTAAATTTTTAAGAAAAGAAAAATGAAAACAATTTAAATGATATCTTCAGGAACATCATCTGATATACGTTTAACGCCGTTGATCTCTAGTAAATATAAAAACCGTGGTTTATCAAATGCTTTAGTGAAGAGATCAGCGCGTTGTTCCTGAGTGGGGATTTTTATCACATCGATTAACTTCTTTTCGTAGCAGTCACGAAGGAAGTGATATCGAATTTCGATGTGCTTCGTTTTGCTAAAATGAACCGGATTTTTGGTAATTGAAATTGCAGCAGAATTATCAATATATATGGGAGTAGTAGAGCATTCAATACCGTAGTCACGCATTTGTTGCTGAATCCAAATAACTTGAGAACAGCAACTGGCAGCCGCAATATATTCCGCCTCAGCTGTTGAAGTGGAGACTGACGTCTGCTTTTTGCATTGCCACGTTACTAAACGACTTCCAAAGAACTGACATCCTGCTGTTGTTGATTTGTAATCGAGTTTACAACCACCATAATCCGAATCACTATACGCATGAAGATCAAAGTTGTCATCATAAGGATACCAAAGACCCCAATCTGGAGTACCCTTCAGATAACGCAAAATTCTTTTGACTGCAATCAGATGGGAGACCTTCGGCTTTGACTGGTAACGTGCACAGAGACACGTAGCAAACATTATGTCTGGCCGAGAAGCAGTCAGGTACATTAGAGATCCGATGATCCCTCTATAGTGAGTTGGATTGATCAATTCACCCTTCTCGTCAGGATTAATCCCGTGATTAACCTCTAAAGGAGTTCTCTGTGAAGAAGAACTCAACATCTCAAACCGTTTCAAGATGTCATTGACGTATTTTGTCTGGTGAATGAAGATACCGGAATCTTTTTGATCAACTTGAAGTCCTAAGAAGAACTTCATCTCACCCATGGAGCTCATTTCAAATTTTTCTTTCATCACTTGTTCGAACTCCTTACAAAGTGTTTTATTCGTGGACCCGAAGATGATGTCGTCCACGTACACTTGTACCATAATTAGATCTCCTTCTTTTTCTTTTGAGAATAGTGTGCAGTCAATGGTTCCCCTTCTAAACCCGTTGTTCAGAAGGTGTTTGGATAGTTCCTTATACCAAGCTCTCGGGGCTTGGTGAAGACCGTACAAAGCCTTGTTGAGCAGATAGGCTTTGTCCTTGTGATATGGGTCTTCAAAACCTGGAGGTTGTGCCACATATACGGTCTCTTCGATGTGACCGTACAAAAAGGCACTCTTGACGTCCATCTGATATACTTTGAATTTCTTGAAAGATGCATACGCCAAGAACATCCGGATTGCCTCCAAACGAGCAACCGGAGCATATACCTCATTGTAGTCTAGGCCTTCGATTTGCCTAAACCCTTGGACCACCAGGCGGGCTTTGTTGCGAACAATCACTCCACGATCATCACGTTTACATTTTAGTACCCACTTAGTGCCAATTTTCTTCTGTCCTTTGGGGAGATCCACCAGCTTCCACACACCAAGTCTTTTAAACTGCAATAATTCCTCTTGCATGGCTGTGACCCAGTTGGGATCTTTCAGCGCATCGGTGGTGCTGTGTGGTTCTTCTTGTGCTAAGAAGCATTCATGGGCATTAAGAGCAACTGATCCTGACTCCATCATTTCTGTGTAGAGACCAAAATTCAGCTGTCGACGAGTTTTGACACCCTGTTGAATGTCCCCTATAATGTTGTCTTGTGGATGATCACGTTCAGTCCTAACAACCGGATTGTCAGGAACGACAACATTTTGTTCCAAGTTAGTTAAGTTCGGCTCAGGAACTGGAGCGGTTTGTTCCATGTTGTTTGTGTTCAGCTCAGGAACTGGAGCGAATTGTGGTGCTGCCTCTGAAGTAGACGTTAGAGGCGGATCTGTGATAGACACATCTTGATTTGACGAGGACGGTTGTGAAATAACATGTGTCGGTGCCGGTCGTACAAAGTCTGTTGGAGTTTCATCTTCAGATTCGGAATCAGATGACTCAAGAACTTGTTCTGTTGACTCTGTGGAAGAAGACGTTGACGGACCAGGATGAGATGAGCGTTGCTGTGATTCATCAGGAGGTGCATTTTGCGCCTCATACATCATTTGAATAGCAACATCATTCAGATTGAATGACTTGACCCATTTGTCAAAGTCAAACAACCAGTCTTCACCTGTCCCTTTGGCTGGTTCTGTGTAGCGTTGAACATCGACGTGGTACCATTCTTCAACCAATTTTGTTGATCGGTTGTAGACCCTTTTGAGAGGAACGCTATAACCCAGAAAGTAACCCTTAATAATCTTCTCCTCGAACTTGTTATCAACTTGCCTTTTGAGTAACGTGCAAAGAGCCCCAAATGGTTCCAGGTGCTCTAAGTTAGGCCTTCGACGTTGAAGAAGCTCGAAACTAGTCTTGCCGTGGCGCTTGACAATGCCAACCCGATTCAGTGTGAAACAGGCGTTGGCAATTGCCTCATTCCAAAACGTGACTGGCAACACTGAGTCAGCTAACATGGTTCTTGCTGTCTCGATTAACGTACGGTTTTTCCTTTCAGCAACCCCGTTCATTTGTGGAACATACGGAGCACTGAATTCTTGAACGATGCCTTTTTCTTTGCAGTAAGTATCAACGTTTGCGTTCTTAAACTCTGTACCGTTATCTGACCGAATTCTTCGAACCTTCAGCTTGTATTGCGACTCAAGAGTCGTGACTAGCAGACTAATACACCCAAAAGTTTCAGACTTCGCTTTTAGGAAAAACACCCATGAGAATCTTGAATATTCATCAGTGACCACTAGACAGTATGAGTGCCCAGCAATACTTTTGACGCTGATTGGGCCAAAAAGATCCATATGTAGAAGTTCCAACGGCATATCAATGGAGTGGAAACTCTTAGACTTGTGGGACCTTTTTCGTTGTTTTCCGGCTTTACACTGAACGCATGAATCAGGGAGATGAAAACTTCTTAGATTGACTCCCTCAACCATTCTATTGTGCACCAGCTTGTTCATGTTCCTGACGTTTATGTGTCCCATCCGTTTATGCCAAATGACAGTATCACGTTCGGATGCCTTGGACACAAAACATGTTGCAGTTGGAGATGATGACCCTGCCTTAGCCATATCCAGAATGTAGAGATCACTCTGGCGTGCGGCTGACATTAGAACTTTGTCTTCAGGAAAGTTGACGTCCTTAGACAAGATGTGGCAGTCTCGTTCATCAAACATTACTTTGAAACCTTTGTCGCAGATTTGACTTATGGACAACAGGTTGTTCTCCAACTCTTTGATGAAATTAACTTTCTCAAACGAAACTCGCCCATTAGACACAATTCCTTGGGCCGTGATAAAACCTCCTTGATTTCCTGCAAAGGAAACTGCACCTCCTTTTATTTGTCTGACATTTGAAAGAAGATTCATGTTTCCAGTCATGTGCCTGGAAGCTCCTGAGTCTATGATCCACATGTTGAATCTTGGATCATATAGAGCAACCTGCACACAAAGACAAAAGGTTTAAATATCATTGGAAACCCAAGCCCTTAAGGTCTTGGGTTTTCCATCTTCATCACGAATGAACAATTCAATCCATTTACCCTCATTAACACTGTTTTCAGATTTGACGTTGTTATCAACAGTGTTAGTTTTCTTTGGTTTCCAAAAGTCAGTCTTCTTCTCAGCATGTTTGAGATAGCTGGTTGAAGACTGAGTTTCACTTGTCGAAGTGGAAACACTTGGATCTGAGGGGTTTGGGAATTGGTGTGGTGAGGTTGGCTGAGGTTTCCGAGGAGAAACCGACCTCGGTGTGTGAAACCGTTCTTGACCTTGAATGTCAATGGTCGGTCTCCTCCTAGGAGGTGACTTGACATACCTCGGATCCGGAGTCGATATGTACTGCTTAGGATCCGTGTACTTATAGCAAAATCTTGCTATATGCCCTACCTCTCCACATGAAAAACAGTAATTTCTCCCCCTTTGACTTGGTGGAGAGAAATAACTCTGGTTTTGTCTGTTATCATAGTACCCCCTGGATTTGACATTTTGGGGTGAAGTTTGTCTAGGAGGGTGTTTTGGGAAAATATGTTTTTCATTAACGTTACCCTCCTTTACAAACTGGGTACTATGTTCCACATAGACTTTCTCAGATTTAGGATTAAACTTTTTCTTCTGAGAATTTCTTGTTGTTGTTGCCTTTGACTTAGATGGTGGTGGGCCCGACTTAGTTGTGGAACCTAAGTCTGTGGCAACAGCATTTTGTTTGGACACAGGAGCCGGGTCAATGACTTCTTTACCCTTAGACACAGAAGTTTGGTTTGTGTCCTTGGGTATGTAATCATTTGATTCATCATCCGGCACAGCTCCTGGTGTGCTTGCAAATTGATTCAGGATCGGGGGTGGGACAATGTTGTATCCCACTCCTTTTTCCTTTTTGCCTTGGAACTCGGGAATAATGTGTTCTAATAAATAAGATGAATTTGAATAACTTTTTAATTTGAAATTTAATGATTCAAAATCAGCTTTCAAGTTTTCCAATTCTTTTTTCAAAACATTATTCTTATTTATGTGAAAATTGATAGAATCTTGTTGATTAAGAACACATATTTCAAGTTCCTTGTTCTGACGCTTAAGGCCATCAATCTTTTCTTTAAAAGCAGACTCTTTCTGCTTCCAAGCCTTATTCTGTGCAAGCGCGTCAGTCAGTTCCATTAAAGATCTTGAGGCTGCTTGTTTGTAAGCCTCGAGATCTTCAATTCTCTCTTTTAGAGATTGAATTTCTTGTTCATACAATTCACATTTTAAACATTTAACATTTTCTGGTTTGGGAGTTGATGGGTTAGAACTTACCTTGGCATTTGATGAAGTGTCTGCCATGAACGCGGAGCATAGTTTCCCCGCTCTACCCAAAAACGATGGAGAAGTTACTTTAATTTCTGCTTCTTTGACTTCTTCATCCTTAGCAGTCTCCTTGTGAATTGTTGAACTTTGAGATGTTTGAGGAGTGTTTGACTCGTTCTCATGATCCTCTTTCATCTCCGTAACTACCACTTCAGCCTCTGCATCTACTACTTGAACTTCAGTAGCTGGTTCCTCGACTATATATGCTTCGTTTTTCGAGGAAACCACAGACCCAGAATCTGAGTCTCCATCTAGATCAGCCATATTTATGTTGAAGTTCCAAGTTTCACCCTCATCTCCTTGAACTGCAAGAGCAGTTTCATTGTTGATGTTGTTGGTTGCTGTTGGGTTTTGAGGGACCAGTTGTCTCTCAAGATTGACATTTGCAGCAGCAGCCGTAGGAGTGGATGTTGAAGAAGTGGTTCGGAAAGGGTATTGATGACCTTCCCGTCTGGGCTTCGAACACTCCTTGGCGAAGTGACCAAGTTCACCACAGTTGTAACATTTGACTTTGTTTTTGTCAAAGCCGAACTTGGATTTGTTGTTGATAGTGAGGGCCTGACCGGTTTTCTTTGTCCATTTCTTGGCCCTTCGGAACGCACTGCCAAGTGCCCACATAATATCTATGCGTTCCATGTCGTCTTCATCCAATTGTTCGTAGTCATCGCTGTCCAGATGACTATTTCCCAACTTTCCAGCTACCATCAAACTGTATGACTCTATAATCGTACCCAGAGTTGCCATGTGTTCTTTGGCAACCTCAACAGTTACAGCTCCCAAGCCCTCTGTATTTAACGTTGCTTTTTCCATGGGCTTGGTTCCGGAGTTTGTACTTGCATTACCGGGAGTTGACGGTGGTGGAACAGACGATCTTGTTTCAGTCCCCTTTGAATTCGACACTGAGGAGACGAAAGCAGTCTTGATCGGTGCATGATCATTTACATCTGACAACGGAGATTTTGACATGTATAACGATTTGTCAGGTGTTGATCTTGGCTTTCTTGAGGAGGCTCTCAGTTCAGCATCCTCTTGTCTGATCTCTTTAATGAAATCAGAGAGAAGAATTGTTTCGAGTTGGTGACTTCTTCTCATCACCGTTAGAAAGGTGCTCCAACTGGGTGGGAGACCTTGTGCTAGACATCTCACTTTCTCAGTGCCAGTAGTTCTAACGTTGTAGGCCTTGAGCTCAGACATGAGATGATAAAATCTCGACAGCAGTGACTCGATATCTTCTCCTGATTCCGGACCAAACAAATCGAATTCACGCTTTAGTT
>NW_027506832.1:0-20420 GCF_021521415.1 Bidens hawaiensis
TCTTAAATTTATTTGAAGAACTTAATAATTCTTATTATAATATTTCTTAAACCCATTTTATGTTATAAAATATAGCCATTAAATTTGGGGATGTTACACTTTTGGAAACGGCTAGGGTCATATAGTTTGAAGCAAATTTACTAACTAAATTTTGGGATGAGTGTGTTTATATAGCTACTTACATCATAAACCGACTTCCGTCTGATGTGATCGATGGTAAAACTCCTTGCGAATTACTATACAACCAAAAACCCGACTACGGACACTTAGAGATTTCCGGGTGTCTCGAATAGTACTGAAGCACAGTAACTAAAAGGAATAAATTTGAAGTATGGGGTAGTCCTGGAATATATTTGGGTTATCCACCGGGAATAAAGGGCTATAAGATTTATGACCTTAAACACAAAAAGATCATTATCTCAAGGGATGAAAAATTTATAGAAGATGTTTTCCCTCTTACAGAAGTTGATATACCTAAAGATGAAGAAATTCTTATTTGGCCTAAAAATTGGGAGGATGTCATACCCATTGGAGTTTTAAAACGGCCCATAGAACATGCTTCAAATGAAACTCATGAACTTTTCAACAACCGGTTGATCCTCAAGGGCCCACCATGTCTAATGAAGAGCCTACGCAAAATGAAGTTATGCCAAGCTCACAAAAAATGTCGAGCCCATAAACAAAATCTATGGATCCGCCTAGCCCCCAAATGAAAGAAGATATCTCAGCACGCCCAATAGCCTATAATCAAGATGTTCAGGATGGACCTGAACCTCTTGCGTTATCTCAATTATTATGATGTTAAGCTCCCTCCGTCTATAGAGCATGACCATTATTTCGGTAGCTTTGATCATGAACCCTAAATACTACATCCTTTAGCATATGATGTTTCTTACGATAATTTTACTAATTCTCACTAAGCCTTCTTGGCGGCCATTACTTCAAATAACGAGCCAAAGGAATTTACTCAGGCGGTTCAGAATCCAAAATGGGTCGAAGCCATGAAGTCCAAGGTTCGTGTACTTGAAAAAATAATGGGTCTTGGAACTTAGAAGAATTACTGAAAGGGAAACATGCTATTGGCTCAAAATGGGTGTACAAAATAAAGTCCAAACCAAAAGGAGAAATAGAACACATAAAGCACAGATTGTTGCAAAAGGTTTCACACAGATGGAAGGTGTTGACTTTCATCACACCTTTGCCCATGTTGCAAAGCTAGTCACAATTCGAAGCGTGCTAACCATGGTAGTGAAGAAAAGGTGGCACGCCCATCACCTAGACGTAAACAATGCCTTCCAGCATAGAGACTTGCATGAATACTTTTATATGAAGATACCCTAAGTTTTGGAAATCGTGATGACAACTGTGTTTGCAAGCTTAAAAAGCCACTTTGTGGCCTTAACCAAACATCCAAAAATTGATACCAAAAATTTACCACCTCCTTGCAACGACTTGGTTTCAAGCAATCGATGGCTGATCACTTGTTAATAGTATTCAAAGAAGAAGGAATGTTTATTGCCACACTTATATATGTGGACAATGTTCTTATCACAGGAAATAACTTAAATAAAATTGAAGAAGACCAAATATTTTCTTCGCAAAGAATTCAACATCAAGGACCTTGGTCCTTTAAAGTTCTTTCTCAACATCGAAGTTGCATAAGCAATGCACAGTATGTTCCTCAATCAACAAAGTATACTCTAGACATCTTTGAAGACACGGGAATGTTGGGATATCAACCAAGCTCATTCTCTATGGAACAAAACATAATATTAGACAAGCGTGATCATGAAGGTCATGTGGGTACTAATCAGTATAGAAGACTTATTGGGAGACATCTCTATTTACAAGAAACAAGACCTGACAAAGCTTATTCAGTAAATGTCTTAAGTCAATTCGTCAGTGATCCAAGAGAGAGCCACCTTAAGGCTACACCTGTGTCATACCGTGAAGTCTAAGAAGCAATCAATTATTTATGTTGGGGGGGGGGGGGGGGGCTATATCGTGGAAGGTAACGAAACGGGTATTTATTACTCTTAGTGGGGCTATATCGTGGAAGTCTAAGAAGTAATCAATTATTTCTCGCTCATCCGCGAAACTTGAGTACCGAGCTATGGCATCCAAAGTAAGCGAGACTTTGTGGATAAGGTGGTTACTAAAAGAACTTGAAATCCATGCAACGGGCCTACACAATTATTCTGCGACAATCAAGTCGCTAGACATATTACCTACGACCCCGTTTTTCATGAGCGAACCAAGCATGTAGAGATGGATTGTTGTTTTGTTCAACAAAGAGTTGAATCCAAAGAAATACAACCCATGCAAATCCATACAAAAGTCCAAATTGCCGATTTTCTCACCAAACTGTTAGGGACACAAAATTTTAATAGTCTTCTTGACAAATTAGGTGTTTTGAATATCCACGTGCCAACTTAAGAGGGATTAAAGGAAAAGATTTTGTTTCCCACATTAGAGCATTCCCAATCCGTCCTTCCAATTTAGTTATTGGGGGTTTTTTATAATATAAGGAGTGGTTTATGTGTTGTGAGTGGAGGGTAGAGAATATGCAGTGATTTTTCTGCATATTTGAAAATTTTTATAGCACCATATAAAATTTTTAATATATTTTGAAAGTGGTTTTGAGTGAATGAGAGAAAAAAAAGTAGTTATAAACGTATTAAAAACATTACTTAATTAAAATAGAGCGAGAAAATGTAGTGTTTTAATGCAATTTTGGATTTAAAGATACATGAAGAGATGTGAATGCTCTTATTTGCTCATTGCCTCCTTAATTATGTATTATTTATTTACCTTTTATATGTTTGATCCTTGTGTTTATAAAGGGGTTTACATTCGTTGTAATTTGTATTAGAACCAGATATCAATACAAGTCTCTACCATAATAACAAAATTATTGAAGTTATCATCCGAATACATTATAGATTTCTTAAATATTTCATTCCATTTTTAATTCCAAATCCAATTCAAATTCAGATTTACTTCTTTCAAAAAAAAATTGCATGAATGACGCTCACTTAATGCTCTGTTACCGAGTTCATTAAGGGTGGAAAAGAAATGAAATGAATGGAAAGAAAAATATTATTGTGTTCTAGAGGATTTATTTAAGGAATGAAAAGTAAGGAATTTAGAGTAAATTGTGTTTCAAAGTTCATAAAATAGAGGAAAAGAAAACAAAATGAGGAAACAATGAGAAATAAATAACAAATTGGAAGAATATGCTTTCTTTTCAGAAAGAAATAAAAAGAAAAGAATGGAAAAATAAAATAGGAAAGAAATAAAAACAAAGTTTTTTTCTTTCTTTTTATTCTTCTCATTAAGTGAACTCTGGGGAAACTTTGGCCTTTATTACTTGGATCGTATTCGCAATTTATTTGCATACTCGAACAAATCAAAATTTGCAAGGAGCAAATTTCGCAGTTGTGTCAACTCTAGGCTTTCTTATAATTTGGATATGCTATTTTGGGGTCAATCTATTAGGAATCGTCTCGGGTTACATAGTTATGGTTCATTTACGTTAACCTCTAGGTAAATTAAAAAAAGTTATCACGAATACAAACAGAATGCAATACGGTGTATATAAAAAATCTTGTCTCAACCGGTGAGAACCATGTGAATCAAATAGTATGTGTTAGGGAAATGCTTCATGACCACCTCGCCAAAATAATAGAAACTTGATGATTAATTTAAATTTAAAAGTTTCTACTCAAATTTCATTGCTAATCGTTTGGCATAGTCTAGTTTTTATAATCAAATTTAAAATGATTAAGTACTCCTTAGTCAAACCTTTTTTATTTTTATTCTGGAGTTTTCCTAACACCACGCGGCCCACGTCGGTTGGGTGCATATAACGTGATTGATGGCTGATGGGTAGCACTACTGTTAACATGTTACCTCTATACATTCGATAATAATTTAATCAATTATTGTTTTCCTAACACCACGCGGCCCACGTCGGTTGGGTGCATATAACGTGATTGATGGCTGATGGGTAGCACTACTGTTAACATGTCACCTCTATACATTCGATAATAATTTAATCAATTAGGCTGAGGGGTGTGGAGCGCGAGAAAGGGCGCGTGAGGCCAGCCGCTCGCGCCCCGGGGCGCGAGCACCACACCACCGAGGCGCGAGAGGGGCGCGAGAGGGGCGCGAGCGCGGAAAAAGAGGCAGGCGCAAGAGGGGTAGCGCTCGTGAACGGCATGGGAATGCGTAAATAGAGCCGTTGGGCTCTTTGTTTATTAAAAAAAAAAAAAAATTTTTTGTGTTGATTCGATTTGTTACCTGATGGTGAATAACAATCTGATCGGAGTTAGTTGTGTACGGTGGTATGACTCCGGCGGTGGTTCACGGCGGCGTTGGGTCGCCGGTGGTGATGAGAGTGGATTAGGCGAAGTAGCGGCTGAAAATAGGGTTTGAGATATTTGTTTGTTTATATTTGTGTGTTGTGGGCTGATATATTTGTGTGTTGTGGGCTGATATGCTTGTTACTTTTAAACGGCTTAGGGTGTTTTATCTAGCGCGACGGATAGATCGGTAAAACCCAAGTGTTAGGACGGTAAGTGTATTATAATATTGAAACTAACTAAAACAAAAGAGTTATAAAAATTGAGGTGGACTGATGGAGTGGAGTCGGTCGGTAAAACTTGGGCGTTGAAGCGGCGAGTGTATATAAATTCGGTCGGTTTTATGTCATGTTTGTTATGGTAACGGAACAAAAACAAAGAACGAAAAAAAATTGGTATGATCGTTTTTGTTATGTTCGTTATAGTACCGGAATTAAAACAAAACGCGTCGAGTCTACGCAAATTCAGTGAGTTTTAGTCATATTCGTTAAGGTAGCAGAACTAAAACAAAAAATAACTCCGATCAGATTTTTTAATAATACGTTTTTTTAATACATTTATAAAAAAATAAAAAAAAAACTGCTCGCGCCCCCTCTCGCGCCCCTCCACACCAGGGCCAGGGGCGCGAGCGGGGGCTCCAACACCCATCTTATCAAGTTTCTCTCTCTGCCACACGTCACAATATTATTGGCTGGCGCCCCCACTCGCGCCCCCTCTCGCACCCCCCACACCCCTCAGCCTTATTGTTTTCCTAACCCCACGCGGCCCACGTCGGTTGGGTGCATATAACGTGATTGATGGCTGATGGGTAGCACTACTCTTAACATGTCACCTCTATACATTCGATAATAATTTAATCAATTATTGTTTTCCTAACACCACGCGGCCCACGTCGGTTGGGTGCATATAACGTGATTGATGGCTGATGGGTAGCACTACTCTTAACATGTCACCTCTATACAGTCGATACTAATTTAATCAATTATTGTTTGGTATGAAATCTAACGTGTAAACTTATTTTATTTTGCTATGTTCAAGGTTGATTTATCAACAGCCGTGAGACAATACCTTCTTATGCACAGGAGTCGAATAGAATTCTTAAATCCTTACATTTTTTTGGGTTCAAACCCAAAATCAAAGTCTATTCGTCCCTACACCTAAAATTTTATAAAAAAGGAATTAAGTGAATAAAACCTAAATCTCCGCTTAAGAGGATAGGCTAGCTAATCATTTAACCAATAATGTCAACAGTTATCTTTATGCGAAGATTTTATTAGATAATTGGAGGAAATTTTCCTTTCTTGAAGTTAACAATTAAGAAAAATAGAAGATGCTCGTGTAATGCGGCGGATGTTTGAACGTAAACTCTGTTAATCACGTAATGATTATAAGTGTTTATAGTTCGGTTTAAAACTTTGAAATTGTTTAAACATGTCGTCGGTTTTGTTTCACGGTTGGTTTTTTTACACTTTCGTTGGTTAGTCGGTTTCAAAATTGTCAAACCATAGCGAACGGTTTGGTAAGCGGTTTATATCGGAAATCGGTCATATAAAACTAGACCAGACCGTAAATGCTGAATGCATTTTATTCTTTTCTATTATTTGGTATTAAATATGTTTTATTACATATATTAGATACAGTTAAAATATAATTGAATAAAGTCTTTTTAAAGCAAACTTGGCTATTGTAACTTTAGTTTATCCTAATTCTTGTATGACTTTTTTAATATTTGCTTTTGTTATTATTTCGGGATCTTTCATTAATGTTTACTATTTATGTGACTCAAATTATCATTCTTCTTGTTATGTTCTCTAAAGTATTATATTTTGTTGATGCTTAGCTAGAATTGATTATATAGTTAATTAATAATTATTTTAAACAAAATATATTATCAAAGTTTAAATTGTGAAACCAAACCAAACTAGAACTAAAACGTTGGTAGCGATTCGGTTTCAATTTCAATTGTTCATTTTTTGGTTTTGGACGACAAAAAATCATGACTAACGGTTAGGCTCACAATTTTAACAATAAAACCATCAAAACCAGCATTGAACACCCCTACATAACATATTAGTTTTTTAAAATTAATTTTTTTAACAATATCATACTCAAATTAAAAAGAATAAAATGTTCTTTCTTTATGGTGCAATTCTTTTACAAAAATGTTAGCGTATGAAAAAGTTATGGTCATTTAAAAATCGTGGGTGGGAAGTTGATTTAAAATTAGAAATAAAAATATAATGTGGTTAAAGATGAGAGGCAAATTGAGTGAATTATGTTTATAAGATAAATTTACCCATTTTTACACATGTATTTTATGCAATCAATCAGCATTTGTAAAACTCTTAGGGTCTGTTTGGTATGGGGTAATGGAATGGACGACGGAATGGAATGGACATGGTAATGGAATGGAGAAAGTAATGGAATTGGTTATTACCATTCCAATGAAATGTTTGGTTACCACATGGGAATGAAATGAATCATTACTTTGTATTGTTGGTAGGTAAGAAAAAAATAAAAAAAAAATTAAATTAAAATGGTAGTGAGTGGTGGTGGTGGTGGTGGTGGTGGTGGGCAGCGGTGACGGTGGGCGGCGTGTGTGATGGTGGGCGATGATTGATGGATGCGGCGGGCGGCTGGAGGTGATGGGCGGCTGGCACTGATGGCGATGGCTTGTGGAGGTGGGTGGCGGCGGTGGTGCACGCCGATGGTGGTGATTGGTGGCAGCGGCGACGGTGGTGGGCAGCGGTGACGGTGGGCGGCATGTGTGATGGTGGGGTGTTGGTTGATATATGCAGCGGGCGGCTGGCGGTGTTGGGTGGCTGGCATGGATGGCAATGGTTGGTGGAGGTGGGTGGTGGTGGTGGCGGTAGGCGGAGGTGGACGACGATGGTAGTGGCTGGGGGCAGTGGCGGCGGTGGTTGGTGGTGGTGGTGGTGTTAGGAGGGTGGTGGAGGTGATGTAGTGTGAAGGAGGGAATTGAATGAAAAGGAAACATGGGGTATGGATGGAATGAAATTGAGGTATTTTAGAGGGAATGAAATGGACTAGGTAATGGGTCATTTCATTCCTTTGGTCAACCAAACACACTATTTTTCATTCCCTCACAATGGGTCATTCCATTTCGTCCTCCATTACTGCATACCAAACATTACCTTAAAATCAAATTTCTTAATTTATCATTGTCTCATGCATTATATATAACATAGATAATTGCAAATAAAATATTGATGAATGCTAAAACCGAAAATTAAGGGAGAAAGACCAAAATATTCATCTTGACCTTCCCCATTTCATCTTTAATATATATAAACAAAATTTTTAAAAACTCTCTGATTATTCCCTACATTCTCTCAAGTCATCATATTGTTTTATTTGTATATAAAGATTTCTCATGCATTTGACTCAAATTCATGGTATGGGTCGCACCAAACCCAGATAACCCTTAAACGGGTTATAACGTCTCATTAAATCAAAAATTAATCTCACAGATATTTTATATGAAAATTCTACAAAATAGGGATTTACTAAAAATTAATATCTGATTTTATAAAAGATATTAATAATTAAGAAATAATTTTATAGTAAAAAAATAAGCAGCTCATGTGTCTCATAAAACTCATAGATTTTAAACAGGTGATAATATCTCATTTATATGTGAAGCCATTTCATCATCAAATATTAAGTATACTAACTTTCTTACAATAAATAAAATTCAAAATTCAAAAAAAATTATTAGAAACGAAAATATAAACCCTGTAATGCATGTGATAAAAGCTAGTTTATGTCTATAAAATACTCTGGTTTCACTTTGTTCATAACATTCAGGGGCTCATCTTATTTCAAATCATGAAAGGTCTAGGTTTTAAACCAACCTAGAAAAGACAAATGTCCATATTAACTCTGCGCATGGGCATCGGATATTTTGAAAAAACCTAACAGTCCGCCTAGATTTTTCTGACAACCTTGAACTTTTGAAAAAACGTGTTAATCTGTTTTTCTAAAAGAAAATCACCAGTAAATTTTCAAAATTTGGTTTTATTTTTATATCACTAAACTAATTTTATTTATTTCTATTTTGCTTTTTTGTTTATAACTTTTAAATTATATAATTTAATAAATTTTTTAATATGAAGTTGCAACGTGCTTATTCTTATCTGTGTGGCGGTATAAATTTTTACTCAACACGGAGTCGGTTCAAATTTTTATAGAAAGTTTGATATAAATTTGACCAGACTATTTTATAAGCATGGTTGTAAAAATCACGCCTAGGCGCCGAGTACTCAACGAGTAATCCCCGAGTAATCCCCACCTAGGCCGAGTTCTCGGTGAGCCATCCCCGAGTACTCTTCGACTAAGGCCGAGTACTCACCGACTAAGGCCGAGTACTCCCAACTCCCCAGTCAGCTGCCTAGGGTCCACCTAGCGACTTTTGCAACCTTGTTTATAAGTATAATTTTTATCGGCACATTTATAAAAAAAATTAAGCATGTAACAACGTTGTATTCGAATATCATAAAACTATTTATGTTAGGGAATTCGCAATCCATTATCTATATCTCTATAAACACTATTTTTTCACTCTCATTTTCAATTAACTAATATTTTCTTTATACCATTATCATTAATTTTTCAATTTCCTTCACTAACAATTACTTCAAAAAATATTAAAAAAATATAGAGTATGAATGGTGTTATTCCAAATATACTCATAAACAGTAGCATTTTTTCTCCATCCACTAACAAAATGTGAGTAAAGTTATCAAATTAATATTATATTCATATAAGATTTAAGAAAATCAAGTGTATGACAAGTTTTTTCTAGACCGTGATCGATTTATATCGACGTGTTTTTTTTTGAGTCGATTTAATGTCACAACCCAACCTACGGCGGAAAAGCTGGGGCGAACGGATTGCTCACAGCTTTTCAAATGTTACTATCATGCAACATTATTTAAATGATAATTTTTATTTAATTCTATTATATAATTCAAATACAAAATACAACTTATTAAACAAACAACAATTACAAATTAAATTCTTGATTAATTGTTTTCTAACTTAAATTCTTCACTAAGTATTCACCAACCTGCATTAAATTCCAACGATAACCTGCATATACGTATAAAATAGAATTTTGTCAACAACACATGTTGAGTGAATAACACCAGTTTAAAAGTACATATAGTATATATAAAAATAAGTAATTGCAACAAGTCATATGAGAATAACAAATTAACCAATGAGCAAGTTTAACTGACATGTCGAGAAGCACAAAGGCTAACGACTGGCGTATGATCATACTAGACTGAGATTATGTTGGACCTCTCCGAATGCGGAAGCATACAAAGCAAATAAGCACATAAACAAGTAAGGTATAAGTTGTGAACACAAAAGACAAAGTTGCAGTGTTGTGTTTAAGTATATATGAGAAATATATTTACGCATATGTCCTCAAAACGTGAGAAAACGAGTAAAAAGAGGGGAATGTGGTACCCACCTCGATAAACGAACAAGAGTAAACAAATAACAATAAAAATGACGAAAGCGGATCACATGCGTTGACGATAAGGCTTAATAAGGAAAAAAGAATACGAAGATACGCTAAGTTAATGACTATATCGGATAGTCGAGTATGATAATTATAATCATTATTACGTTAATATTATATTCTTTTTAATCATAATTAATATAATATTTTTTTATAATAAAGATATTATATGAAGTATTATTAGTTTGTTAAATTACAGATAAAGTATATAAAAATATTATATAGGTAAAACACATCTTTAAAAATATTATTAGCTTATTAATCCGTTTAAGAGTATATTATAATATTTAATATAATATATAAAAATTATTATATGAAAAAAATGCATCTTTAAGAACATTATTAGTTTGTTAAAAATGTATATAAAGTTTACCCTTTTTACATACATACATACATACATACATACATACATATATATATATATATATATATATATATATATATTAAATCAATGAATATTAGTTTTCGTGGTATTATATATACGTATCTATACATAAACGAACTTTTAATAAAGATGCGGAACAAACATAGGTATCGTTGTCGGTTTATAAAAATAACAATTAATTATTGTATAATATTTATAATATAATTACATAGATCATCAAAATACTTTAAATGGATAAAAACCAAAAATACCAAAGAAAATACGGGCTGGAGGGGGTTCGAACCCGCGCCCCCCCGGCCACCAAAGTCTTAAATAACACAACCCTAACCAACAGATCTGGCTTGCACGTTGTTACAAACACACAAACAAATGTTTATAGACAGCGCAGACCACATGCCCAGACGACTACAAGCCCTAGACGATTCAATCGTTTAATCCATAATATAAACGATCAATTAACCGTAGGATTAATTATCTAAGCTCAAAAACGAACTAAATAACATGATTAATTACCTATATTGATGTTTAATCGCGTGTTAATTGATGTAAATAGGGCCGGCACTACGAACTGAAGAACACGATCACACAGAAGACTATAAAGCAATTAAATAAGGGGCTAAGGACGGTGATGGGTTGATGA
Organism: Bidens hawaiensis; assembly: GCF_021521415.1. NCBI lineage: Eukaryota > Viridiplantae > Streptophyta > Magnoliopsida > Asterales > Asteraceae > Bidens > Bidens hawaiensis. The sequence continues at coordinate 10,941 of NW_027506832.1, forward strand.
TCAATACTGGAAGTTTAATTGAGTTTATAAGAACATTTGATTGCATAACAAATTAAGTTTAGGGTCGGCTAAGTTATACCCAAAGCAGATACGATTTTGGTTTAATTAACATAATACATGAGTCGGTTAGGCTGATTAAGTAAAGATTAATCAAACACGTGATTCAATTTCCATGTTTGTGGCGAGAATTGTGGTCCAAGATGTTGAACGGGTCACTTGGTTGCAATATGGATACGGGTATGGGTTTAAGGGTTAGGATACGGGTTAACCAGGTTATGAGAATGGGTTATAATAAAGTTTACATTCCAGTCCCAGATGTTTGAGGATGGGTACAAAAATAGATAAAAGTTTATATCTTGGTTTAAAAGCGCCAAATTGAGAAAGATATAATTGTAAATAGTTAAATAAATATATTAATAATTAAACAATTTAAACTCTATAAACGAAATAACCCGAACATCGAACCGAGTCGAGTAAAAGTATAAGTTCGAAAACCAGAGTTGTTACAGTCTCCCTTACTTTAGAAAATTTTTTCCCGAAATTAAAGAATATTATAACACCACCATTAGAAAATAGAAATTTTTAAAATAAAATCATAGCACAGAACTTTGAATAGTTAAAATAACGCTCCAAATGCAAATCTGCTAAGTGCACTTATATATAGGATGTACCAGCAGCGTATCCACCGTGTCTTTATCATTTTTACATTTGTACCGTTATTCCAACTACTTTCGATTCTGTATTATGACACACAACCCTACGCATCATGATTTCCATGCGAGGACTTCAATAATTATGTTTCGGACCATAATTATTATTATCGTCGGATGGTCCACATTATTTGTCCCATCGTGTGGATTTACAAAACGTTTGATTAAAACATGATTTTTGAGGGAACAAAAGTTATAAGGGGTTTTAGTTTAGAACACTAGAAAGTCACCAATGTATAAAAAAATTAATTTCAAAAGGTGCAGTGAATTTTAGTAAGGCGACGAAATTTTAAGACGATTTGTAAAGATATAAGTATTTAAAGTTCAAGAAGGGGTAGCCTATATATATTTAGGGTTATTGAAGGTAAAGAAATAAGATAAGTAAAGAAAACGGCAAAAGTCTTCGGGGTTCTTGAGTATCTTAATGACGTGACTTGAAGCACCATGAGCAGTTGCATTCATAAGAATTGGAGCAGTCGAGGTAGATTGATTTTGGGTAGCTTGAATAACGTGAGCTTGAACAGTTTGCAAGAAGGTTGTTTGGTATAAATATTTCAGGTAAACTTGAGCTTGTGGTTGCCGGGTTTGGTAGTGTTGGGTTAAGTAAGGTTGACCTTGATTGATGGGAGGAGCTTGAGGGACATGAGGTTGATGGGTTTGAGCCTGGTAAGCATGGGTCAAGAAGTATAGTGTAGTCATAGATTGGGCTTGATGGGCTTCGGTAAGTTGAGGACACGCATTATGGAGGTGATTTGGTTTTCCACAATGGTAGCAAGCACGGGTAATAGGAACACCGAGTTGAGCAAGAGGGGTAGGTTGTTGCGGAATAGCTTGTGCAGTAGGTGGGACACAACAGGTGTTAGCAAGATGGCCATAATGGTTACATTGGGTGCAACGACGGCATAGAGATTTAACTGAGTAATGATGATTACAAATGGAGCATGACGGAAAAGGACCGAGGTAGGGTTTCTTGTTTGAGGAGACTTGCGGGTGATTAGGTTTTGTTGCAGCAAGGTTCTTACGTTTCTTGTTGTGAGGATGAGTGGTGGTAGATGATTTGCCGTTACCAGGAGAGTGGTTAGTGAGAAAAGTTAAATCGGTTGCATTGATGTCCTGAATTCGGGTCACTATCCTAGGGATCGCAGCAACTATCTCTTTGGCGATACATGCAGCCATACGATGGTCACGAGAACTAGACGATTGATGTTGAGGACGACGGTGATTTCTTGAATAAGACATTCTATAGGGACCAAAAATGAGGATTTATAAGATGAAGGATATATTGAGGAAATCATAAGAATAGTAAAATGTGGAAATAATAATGTTGTCTTGAGAAGTAAGGGGATTTTCACCACAAAGATTAAATGTAAAAGATTATAAGATGGGGGTACATTGCGTAAATAGTTATTAAATGACGTAGTCAATAAGATTAATGTGTGATGACTACATGAGGAGTTAAGTCAATTTAAAATTTATATTATTAAGTTTACAATAAACTAACGAAAATAAATTGTGGATGTCGGCCTCCCATGAGCTTTCCATGGCAATTTGAATGGCCCAACGAACTAACGAAAAACAACTGAGTTGGACAGCCCATGAGCGTTACATGGCAATTTGATTGTCCCAACTAATTAACGAATTAACAATGCAATGAAGTTTGTCGGCCCAATGAGCGTTACACGGCGTTTTAACCGACCAAACTAAATAACGAACTATCAAAATAATTATGGATAGTCAGAGAATCTTGTGAATCTCCACGTTGATTACTCCAACAAAAATACGAAATCAAGTTAAGAAATGGACAGTAGGAGTGCCCATGGGTCCCATTTATTTTTCACCCACCTAACCATTTAAATAACGGAACACAATAATCGGGAAAACCGAGTTTAGCCACGAATCTCCGGTGAATTCGGTTAAAATCAGCCTAAGGTGTCGGTCATATGGCATTTATGGATTTCGCTCGGGTCCATACGGTTAAGTATTGTGGTCAGGTTATCACCCAGGTAAGGAATGACGTCTTACCTTTGGTTCTTGGAACCATTTTGCTAGTGCCGAACTCACGGTTTCTCTTCCCTTTTCATTTATCATAGGGACATGCCACATAACCTAGCTTTAAGGTGTATGAGCGAAAACAACAGGTGGGAACTCTTAAGAAATTTCCCGAAAATAAAAGCAATATAATTTTTGAAAAGTATTCTTTGAATGTTAAGGCATAGCCTCAGAGTTTGTGTGTGTATGTGCATAACAATACAATAGATAATAAACAAATAATTATGTAAGAAGCTTTAAAAAAATTTAATATTGAACACATAAAGGTAAATAGATAGGCACGTATAGGGCTCCTAAACATGTGCCTAAGGCAATTTCTAATGACCTATCTTAAACCTTTAGCTCTGATACTAATCTGTCACACCCCAATCTACGGCGGAAATGTTGGGGCGAAATGATTACTCACAGATTTTCAAAGGTTACTATCATGCAACATTATTTAAATGACAATATCTATTTCATTCGATTTAATAATCAAGTACAAAATACAGCTTATTAAATAAACAACAATTACAAATTAAATTCTTGATTAATTATTTTCTAACTTAAATTCTTCACTAAGTCTACACCAACCTGCATTAAATTCCTACGATAACCTGCATATGCGTATAAAATAGAATTTTGTCAACAACACATGTTGAGTGAGCAACACACCAGTTTAAATGTACATGTAGTATATATAAAAATAAGTAATTGCAACAAGTCATATGAGAATAACAAATAACCAAATGAGCAAGTATAACTGAGATGCCAAGAAGCACAAAGGCTAACGACTGGCGTATGATCATACAAGACTGAGATTATGTTGGACCTCTCTGAATGCGGAAGCATACAAAGCAAATAAGCACATAAACAAGTAAGGTATAAGTTGTTAACACATAAGACAAAGTTGCAGTTTTGTGAATAAGTATATATGAGAAATATATTTACGCATATGTCAACAAAACGTGAGAAAACGAGTAAAAAGAGGGAAATGTGGTACTCACCTCGATAGATGAACAAGAGTGAACAGATAACAATAAAAATGACGACAGCGGATCACGCGCGCTGACGATAAGGCCTAATTAGGAAAAAGAATACGAAGATACACTAAGTTAATGACTAGATCGGATAGGCAAGTATGATAATTATAATCATTATTACGTTAATATTATATTCTTTTTAATCATAATTAATATAATATTTTATTATATATAAAGATATTATATGAAGTATCATTAGTTTGTTAAATTACAAATAAAGTAAATAGAAATATTATATAGGTAAAACACATCTTTAAAAATATTATTAGCTTATTAATCCGTTTAAGAGTATATTATAATATTTAATATAATATATAAAAATTATTATATGAAAAAAATACAACTTTAAGAACATTATTAGTTTGTTAAAAATATAAATAAATTTTACCCTTTTTACACACATACATATACATATACATATACATATACATATACATATACATATATATATATATATATATATATATATATAAAATCAATAAATATTAGCTTTCGTGGTATTATATATACGTATCTATACATAAATGAACTTTTAATAAAGATGCGGAACAAACATAGGTATCGTTGTAGGTTTATAAAAATAACAATTAATTATTGTATAATATTTATAATATAATTACATAGATCATCAAAATACTTTAAATGGATAAAAACCAAAAATACCAAAGAAAACATGTCACATCCTCACTTAGGGCCTATGCGTGTGACCAATAGTTGGTACCTGTTTTGAAAATATATCAGAGTTTTAGCGGAAGTCTTTAATTAATTTATATTTTGAAACACTAGTTTATTTGTAAAATATAATAAAATATTTGATTTAGTAGAAAACTTCTCGAATAATAAATATTCGAGAGTTTGATTTATAAACCCTTGTTTGATTTATAAAACTTGTTTATATATTGTTTTCATTCTTTTAATAATTTAAAACTAAGCCATCTTTACCTTGTGAGCGTCTATCTTCTTGGATGGATATAATTCTTTGCTACATGTACTATCTTTATTTCCTGAAATGTTGGGGGGAAATACGTCAGCGATATGCTGGTGAAACGTTGACTCTAAAAACATTTTATGAATCTTTCTTTGACTGACAAGATAATTTTCTGGAACACCCTCAGCAGAAACGTCTCTTATTTCTGTGATTTGTACCACTTGCCATACACACACAATTACGGTTCTCCGGGAACTGATGTCCATTGGAAACTGACGCCCATTGGAAACTGATGCCCATTGGAGAACTTTTAATCTCTAGTCTGCGGCCACGTAGCCTTAACTAATGGACTAGATTAATTATTTTTGGATCCGGACATATGTGTACTCGGTCTGAGTTTGTTTTTATTTTCTATCTTGTATTTTAATAGGTATCATGTAATCCCAAAATCTTTATTTAACTGTCTTTGTTTAAGATAAGCAACCCGTTTATCTTGACTGAAAAAGGTTTAACGTATTCACCTGTGACTGTCTGTTCTGAATGATGTGGTGATCTCGTTTGAAAAGCTTTGTGAATGAATGATTGACCTATAATAAAATAGCTTTATATAAATACCCGGATCGTCTCTTAATCCGGCTAAAGAACTTTAGTCTGGTTTTGATAGCTTAAACCTTAATTGATCATTTGTTTGTATAAATTAATTTGGACATGAATTTCTTTATCTTTATTTGCCAATCATGTACTATGTTTCTTCTTCAAGAAGAAATGTTTATGATATGTTTCTTCTTCAAGAATAAACGTCATTTGTCTCTAACCCTTATATATAAAATCTCATGTTTCTTAATCATAAAGAAACACTATTTTTAACTATATCTCTTGTAGCTAAAACTTATCTTTCTTACTCTTGAAGAAATATTATTTTAACTATATCCTCATGTATATGAATACTTATATTTCTTACCATAAAGAAGTTATGTATTAGTTATAACATTTGTTTATATAAAATTTTGCATTTCTTTAATTATAAAGAAATCTTATTTTATTATTATCTTTTAATTTGATCAAGGTCTAGGCTATACCCCTGACTAGGGTCTAAGCCTTGAGATAATAATATTTTATTTGGATATAACCCCTACCTTGCTTAGCTTATTATTTTCTAGATTCTCGGGCAGCACTTCGACGCTTGCACGTATATTGAGAATCTTGATCAACAACTCCTCAGCACGCAAATCGAGGCAAAGTTCGAGGGTCGACGGGTCGTGCATGTACTTCAAGGCGGGACGTCAGCTCGTGTCGGGCCGGCATGGTTTACGAGGTCGTCTCGCGTTACGAGGTCGGCACGCAAAATGAGGTGCGCCTGTCGTCGGGATTGTTGGCACGAACTTCGAGGTGTCGTCGGTATATGGTACGGATTACGAAGTGTTGATTGTCGGGTTGGTGGCACGGAAAACGAGGAGGTCGGTGACACACCAAACAATGCTCGACAAGCAAAACGATGTAGAGAAAGAAAGATTATAGAGAGAGAGTGGGGTGGTGTGAATGAAATGGGCCATGAAGCTTCCTATTTATAGCTGAAATCTGGTCCCATCGCGATACGCGATGGAACCTTTCATTTGGTCATCGGGTATCGCGATGACACTTGTTACTCAGAAAGTGCCACGTGTCGCCATGTGGGGGACACGTGTCACTTCTTAAACACCCTATGCCACGTGTTGCCATGTGGCGGACACGTGTCATTTTCTAAGACGCCTTCTGCCACGTGGCGTACATGTGTCACTTTCCTATTATCCTAGTCATCGTGTAACGCGATGGCTTAATGTCTTGGGTCGTAGCGTATCGCAACACCGCCCTTTTTGGATTTTTGTGACGTTCCCATCGCGTATCGCGATGTTTTCTTGGCTATACGCGATGGGTTAATAAATCAGTATTTTTATTTTTTAATCCCTTTACTTCTATTAGCTTGTCATATTTGGATCAAAATTTTGGGGATGTTACATCCTTCCCACCTTGGAATGAATCTCGTCCTCGAGATTCGTTGTAAGTGATCCTTTCTTATCGATTTGTTATCAGTCTCTTTATAATCTTCTACTTGAGCTTATCTTGAATTCTTTTGAAAATTTGCAATGATATGTTGTTTATAACATCTTTGGATGATGTATTCAGTCAATAGTTCAAAATATCATAACTAATTTGTAACATCCCGAAATTTTTATATTGATAAATAAAAGAAAGTTATGTTTAGTGATTTCACGTTTTAGATATTTAATGTCGAGTAAGGAACGGGTCTTGGGCTTAGTTATTTTATGAACTCGGCCTGTCTCGACCCGTAGGAAGCCAACCCGAGCCTAACCAAACCCGTAGTATATAAACGAAAGTTCTTGACACTTCCACCATTTTCACCATCTTCCTTCACTTACACCCACCCAAACACTCTCATTTCTAGAGAGAGAAGCTAGAGAGAGAAAGTTCTCAAATCACAAATCCGAGTCCACAATCTTGTTCCTAATCGTTTTTGGTAAGTCCCTCTCGAAAATCATCCGTTTTCATAACCATTTTCGAGATCAAATCGAGCAAAAACTCCCATTTTCGTAACTTGAGTTTTCGGGTCAAAAACCGCCTTGTTTGATGTCAAAATGCAAGCTTTTGTGTTTAAAAGTACAAGGAATCGATAGCCCTTTCAATCCCGAGCATTTCCATGTCAAAAACGTCGATTTTGGGGTCAAAATCTGGAAAAATCTGGAAAACCCGTGGGTTTCTCCGTCGCCAGCTTGAAGGAGTCGAATCAGACTCATTCGATCGAACCAGTCGATCGAATCAGTCCATTCGATCGAATGCGTAGATCGAACAAGTCCAGTCGACCGAATAGGGAAGCAACCGAATGGTCTCCAACTCATTCGATCGAATGAGTTTTGTATTCGATCGAATGAGTGTTGTATTCGATCGAACGTGTTCCTATTCGATCGAACGTGTTCCTGTTTGATCGAACGTGTTGTATTCGATCGAACGTGTTGTATTCGATCGAACACGTGTTTCCTATTCGGATCGAAAACGTGTTCCTATTCGATCGAATCAAGCCAGAACCAAGCTGTTTCCAAGTTCGCCTAAGGTTTAACCTCGCCTGAAGCGAAGTTCGTTTTTAAAATGAATTAAAAACCTAATGGAAAATGTGTTAAGGCAGTTATCGAAACGAGTAGTAGTAGTTAATTGATAGTGTAAATATTATACGTTAGCCGAGCCCAGTTAAAGAAAGGAATTACGATCAACGGCGAGCGTAACAGGATCCAGGTGAGTTTCTAGCCCCATTTCCTGTTATGTTTTCGGGGCTGTGTGCATACTCGATGTGAAGTGTGAATACACTTACCTTAAGTGGTAAGTGTATGCTATAGATGTCATATGAGGTATATATTTTATAATGCTGGTCGGTACGTGAACGATCTTCGGATATTGCACGTATCGCCAAGGATAGTAAATTCCAAGTGGTTGATAGTGTGTATGAATGTTATGATGTGACTTGATTATTACGTAAATAATGAACTGATATGAAGTGTGATGTAGACAAGTAGAGGTAGAGCGTGTTAGAAGTGGCAAGAGTCTAGTAAAAGGTGTTAGTGGCATAACGTGAGCACGTGATAGGAAAAGCCTGTACGTGCCGTCGTTATTATGTGTGACTTGCTATTATGTAAATAATGTGCTGATAGGAAGTGGGTTATAGACAAGTAGAAGTATAGTGTGATAGAACTGGATAGGGGTCTAGTAATAGAGTTAGGGGCATAACGTGAGCACGTGTAGAGTGAGTCTATGCGTGTCTTCGTTATTAAAGTGGCACAAGTGGCATAAGTGGCATAAGTGGCATAAAGTGGCACAAGTGGCATAAGTTGGCATAAGTGGCATAAAGTGGCACAAGTGGCATAAGTGGCATAAGTGGCATAAAGTGGCATAAGTGGCATAAAGTGGCACAAGTGGCATAAGTGGCACAAGTGGCATAAGTGGCATAAAGTGGCATAAGTGGCATAAAGTGGCACAAGTGGCATAAGTGGCACAAGTGGCATAAGTGGCATAAAGTGGCATAAGTGGCATCAATGGTTAAGCTATAGGGGTAATTAAGTGGTTAAACAGTGGCATGTTAGACAGTGGACTATGTGTCTTCGGATACGTATATATATATTGTATGAAGTGGTTGTATGATAAGTTGCTTAATTAACTAGAACTCACTCAGCGTAGCTGACTTTTAGTATGCACGCAGGTGAGCTGATTATAGAGTTAGCATGAGGATGACACACGGCATGGCTTGAACGGCTGGCATCTGAAGAAAGAAGTAAAGATGTTTTAAATATAAAGTTTTGTGTTATGGTATCAAAGAAAAGATTTAATGTTTTGTAACAAATGATTGACGTTTTATATTCCGCGAAAAGTTTTTAATAAACTCTGATTTGAAGGACTGTGTTTATGAGTAATCCGACGTTAAAGTAGGGCTACCCGGGTTCGGGGCCTTACAAGTTGGTATCAGAGCCAGGTTCGAGAGATTTAAGCATCCTACATGCTTAGACTCGAACAGAAAATGGGATTTAAGTAAAAAGGGAAAGAAGATTGCCAGTTCAAGAATGCCATGTGTCGCTCAAGCAAGATCAGTAAGGTAAGGTGTATGATTAAATGATATATGTTAATGAGAAAAGAAAGATAGGTGAACGTCAGGGATAGGAATAATTGATTGTTTGATTTGACAAACTGCTTAAGTAGAACCAGCACAAATAGACTCATAAAGGGAAGTGTA
>NW_027506833.1:0-2500 GCF_021521415.1 Bidens hawaiensis
AAAATAATGTCGTCGTACTCGTCTGATTCGACTCCTCCGAAGAGGAGATTTGCTTCTTCATGTAGGGGGACTTCATAACATAGCAAATATCAAGAGCCGTGAGATACACGGGATCTTCGACATGAGTTGGTTGAACATTTGTGGGCGGGGGCGACCCCGATGAACTTGTATTAGATTAGTGTATTATTAAGTATTATTGTTTGTTTAATTTTTAGTATGTTTTTTTTGTATTTGAATTTTAAAAAAAATGTGTGTTTTTTTAATAATTTATGAGTTTTTTTAATAATACGTTTTTTAATATATTTATCAAAAAAATAAAAAAAAAATCCGCTGGAGCCCCTGCTCGCGCCCCTCCACACCAGGGCCAGGGGCTCCAGCGGGGGCTCCAACACCCATCTTATCCAGTTTCTCTCTCTGCCACACGTCACAATATTATTGGCCGGAGCCCCCACTCGCGCCCCCGTTAGAGCCCCCCACTAGCCCTCACCTATTTTTGTTATCATCAGTCAGGTTTAATTCAACGAATATATGATTAGTCGGGTTCAAAGTTCAATAAATATACTTATATTATTATTCTAATGACGTGATCTTTCGAATTAAACGAAAACTATTGAACATAAAAGACTAATCTTTTTCTTATAATTTAAACCACGAACCTGAATTATCTATTTGTATATCGACATGTAGTCTGTATTTGACACGTTTATTGAGACATACAGTTTGTCTGTGTAATCGAGTCCCAGTCATTAGTGTTCAGTTAGATTTTTCGGTTAGTTGTTTAATCGATTTTTGGGGGATAAATTATTTAGTTTGAGCATTAACGAGTGTAGATCACCCCGCCGTACTCAATCTTTATTCGAGCGTGACGATCTGGATTTATAGAATAGCGTAGAGGGTATCCCTGAATTTTTCATCTTTGTTTATTTTTAATTTTTGTTTATTTTAGCTTAATTTTATTCTAGTTTATATTTTGTTTATTATTCAATATTGTGGGATGACCGCGACCCAAATGCTATACGCTCATCGCCGATATTTATTGTGGACATATCCAATTTATGTTTTATTTTGTAGATTTGACAGGCATACCAGCAGCGTCAAGCGTTGCCAGGCACAAAAGGTCGAGGTAGAGGACAGCAGGCGTGGGCCACCGTGGCTCGATTGTGGCTACTGGGGGGAATCATAGGCCCCACGTATTATTGAGCAGCAGCCACGACAACCCCGTGAGATCATATATAAGGGGGACGAGGGTCAGTTGATCCTCGGTATTGACATACCCGCCATTGTTGGGGATGGCTATCAGATCCTACAAATTGTGCTCCGATTTGCCCCATGTTCAGAGGAGCACACGTTGTATCAGCGTTTTTTAGCGATGCATCTGCTCAGGAACAGGAGATTTGATTGGAGATTTTTTGCTAACTTATGTCAGGAGGATCGAATTCGAGGTTTATTAACATATCGATGGGCAACCATGCTTGTATTTGACCCGATTCAGTATGTCGAGCTGAACTGAGAGTTTTACTCGACCTTCCGCCATACGAGCTGTAATTTTATAGAGCCACATGACGTGTAATTCGCCCTTGGCCGACAGACTTATGAGATGTCTATGCCAGATTTTGTCGTGGCCACCGAGGTTTACACACATGCGGAGGTATAGATTCTGACAGTGGCGGATCTAGAAATAAATTTCAGGGGTAACGTTCAGTTTTTTTAACCGTATTTCATACATTGTAAACGAAACCAAAGTAGAAACACGATAATAAATAAAGTTAAACACATGGGTGCAATTTCTCCACTTCGATTTTGAAAGTTTGAAATCGAGCCTTACACCATCTCTTCTTTATTTATCAAACTTTACACTTTCGACCCCACAAATTGAAGGATTATTCAAATACTCATCACCCATTTACTTGCGCCAACACGTATTGTTAAGTTTAATTTAGAAAAAACATATTTCAACAATTGTGGTTGCAATCGGTAACACTAGCTTCAATAATCGATAAACCAAAGGAAAGCGGTGTGCTTTCCGATTTCCACTATTACACGACAATGTCACACATTCTATCCAATCTTTCAAATTTATCATCTTCCTTTAAAATGTGATAAAGGTCGTACGAGCACCTGAAATGCACCCTCTTTTCATTACTAAAATCATTCGGATACATATCCAAAATGCCACTATCTTGAATAGTTTAAACTTGAAAAAGAATCTCATAGATTTAAACCAGACATATTTTCTAATAATCTAGTTGAGACCTCACTGAATCTATTTCCAAGTTCTTAAATTTGCATATCCAAACTGTATTAAAAGCATCTACCTCAACATGATGATTATGGTGTTTCCATTGATGTTTCCCGTTCAAACAAGAGAAAAAATGGTTAATGGTTTTATCTGTTTTGGGCTATAAATTTTGTTTAGGCTTTATTGACTTGAACTTCTAAAAACTGATGATTCTGTTGAGCCAGTTTCTGTATGTTTCTCATTCAAACAAAAAAAAAAAAT
>NW_027506833.1:10000-20655 GCF_021521415.1 Bidens hawaiensis
GTTTATTGCATATGCTAAATGAAACTATGATTTATACGAAAGTGAGTTCGGTCTTTTAACATTTTAACTCGTTTAACAAAATTTAGTTTAATAATTAAAAGAGTAATTGTATATTTATTTTCTAGGACCATCACATTAGAGTAGGGCCGTCCAAACCGCTCGTCGCTCGAACTCGCTCGCCGCTCGCTCGGAAATTGCTCGGAAAATGCTCGTCGTTTTTTCGTTCGATTGTAAACGAGCCGCTCTTCTCAGTTTGGTTTGTAAACGAGCCAAGCAACAAGCAAGAGTTCGCTCGATTCGGTTCGGCTCGAATATTTTTTATTTGTTTTATTATATATATGTACATATAATTATCTTATAATAATATATACATATACACATATTATTACATTTGTACAAAGATGTAATTATTTTTATATGTATATTGAATATATATATTACAATATTGAATAAATTTAATTTAATTATATTTAGTATACTTGAAATATCAAAGAAATAGAAGATAATAATGTAGGGTTATGATAACCCGGTTAATACACAAACGTTAAATTTCATAACATGAGCCTTTCCTCTTCATTCACAGCCGCCACAAATCCATTATGGTCCATCATCAGGGCATCGCCCTCTCTATCAATATTGTCACAAACAGTCCATGCCACGGCTCCACTCCACTCTATCCACGTCGCTGAATCGGAGAATCATAATCGCACGCCAGAATCACTTGCTAATGGTTAATCACAGGCTGTTCTCCATCCTAAAGTTTAGTCATCTCATCTTCTTCATTCCAATCTGAGCGAAAACCACCGATCCAAGCCGCTCGTTTCAATTCGAGCCGAGTATGAGAAACATTTTTCTGCTCGTTTACTTAAATTCGAACCGATCCGAGCCGCTCGGTTTCAATTCGAGCCGAGTTCGAGCGGGCGCTCGCTCGGTTCGGCTCGGTTCGTGAACAACCCTACATTAGAGCCTAGTTTAATAATTGTCAAATAGTCAGTTTCAACACTGTCATCTAAATATTCGTTAACTGATTTAAATTCTTTATATTGAGGACAATGTCAATCTCAAGTGTAAGGATGGGGAAAATTGAAATTTTTATTGGCCAATAGTAGCTCGAGGGTGTTTAGAAACCATTGTTATTAACTGTTAATTATTTTTACTAATGCCAAGTTAGCCAAGTTAGAGGTCTTTGGTCATGGTCGATTTTTGAGCTTCTCGATAGTTCTCCTAACAATTCTTTTCAAAAAGGAGTAAAATGGGGTCGTTTAGATGGTGACAATGACTCAAGGGACGAGTATACATGTTTCATATCGGCAGCCCAAATACCTATCCATATTATGAGATATAGCCCCTATACATAACACACATACTATATATAGAGAGAAAAGTTAACGTACAAATAAATTAAGATGCTAATTGTGAGAATTAAATAGAGTAATTATATATACATGTAGAGTAATTATGTAATTACTCTATGTAATTACATAATTACTCTACCTATATATATAATAACTCTACTTGATTCTCACAATTAACACGTTAATTTCATTTGTGTTTGATTCAAATTATATATATAGAGAAGGAGGAGGAGGAGAAGAAGAAGAAGTTATGTCGTTTCATATCATGTTAAACAAAAGCAATGCAGCATAATTGTAAACCTACGTAGAGTGTTTTCGTTTTAAGTACAGGGAATATATTCTAGAATAAAAGAAATGGTTGTTGTAATTAGAACAAAACGTGGATGAAGAACTAAAATATGCCCACAAACCAAAGATTTTTGTTAAGGATTCTACTAATGTATATCACCTTTCTCTCTTTTATTGTACAATTCCTCGTTCAAATTATCACATTAGTAGTATTTTTTATTTTTTTTTCCTTTTAATGTTAAAGGAAAACAAACATCTTGATTTGATATTTTCATAGATGGGTATGTTAAAAATTTAGAGAAAATGAGTGCGTGCAGCCAAAAACCTTGTAATTATAATAAACCGTGACTTTAGAGATGTACGTCTAGGCATGTGAATTGTGTCACCAAACTTAAAACCCTTTTCTTAACCATTGACGCAAAGTTTAATAGATATAACGTTGATTGTTGCATGCTTTGTATGATTTAGAAATGTTAGAGCATGTAATAAATATCTTCAAACTTTGCTCAGCTGGTCCCGATCTCTGGTTTAAGATGAAGAAAGTGTATGAAGTAATGAAGGTATCCTTCATGGTTAACATAAAGTATGATTGGAAAGTAAAACAAAAACAATACAAAAGAAGCTTACAATTGAATGCAAGAAAACGTATAGAAGGGGTAGAAGCATAGTAGTTGAGGCCACATGTTTGACATAATTTCCTTCTTTTATTTTGTATCTTCTCTATTAGGGTACAGCATAATCTGTTCATCCAAATATACAGTAAAGTCTAAAGTTTACCAGAAGTCTTAGTTGCTAATATATCAACTAGGTAGTATCTTAGTTTTCGAATAGTTTAAATATAAAAAAGGAAAATCTTCAAATCATTTAATTGTGCTATATGTATTGAGTAAATTCACGTTTTAACCAATTTAATGATCAGTTGTGAACTGATTAAAATGGTTTGATCTTCTTGACTAAAACTGCTACTTCACATTAATTAGTAGCAACAAGTTTTCCAATGAGATAGTCAATCCATTAATAGTTACCATGACACTGTTGGAAGTGATGGTGAGTGAGACCATTTATGTTCCCATTTGTTATGACAATTGACCATTATTATTCAATTATTAAAAATAAAATTGTTGTTAAATGTTGATCATTGAGGGACTCTTTGTCCCTAACTATCTTGACAATTATTACTATCTAATAGTTGTAGATATAATTATTTTTTTTCGAACAGTGATTTTCACAGTTAAGCTAGCACTGCGCGATCAAGTCGCGCCCCACCATTCCACTCAGGCCAGCTATGTTGACATGATCGGGATCCACGCTGGCGTCCAAGTTTGGCTTGGCGTTCCCGGTAAAACCAGTTTGCTCACCCCGCCCGAAGGCACGACAGGTTTTTTAATGCTCTGGAAAAATCCGGTCGGAATCAGGATTCGAAGCCGGGACACTCGGGTCATCTATCATGTTCCTGGCCATTGAGGCAAGCCTCGCTGGTTAATTGATACTTGTTTTTTCCTTCTTTTTTTTTATAAATTGAATGCTTATGTGCCTTATTTTAGAGAGGTCTTATGCAAAACAAGAACTAAAGAAGAGTTAAAAGTAGAAAAATTGGAGATGGCTACTTTCTAAACACCACTCCATCTTTCCAAATTCTAGTCTTTCCGGTGTAACTTTAGGCGTGTGGTCTTCCCAACAATACATAGTGCTTCGACTGTTTTACCCTGGGAGGCAAATGGAGTCTTTATTAGAGACCTGATGTATGGGTGAAAGTATGCGTTTATAATATGTAATCTCGTGCGTTTTATTTGTTTATACGTTTCGAAAGTGAGTACTTTGAGTGGTTTTACGTTTAAAGGTACTCAGAGCTTAACGGAACTAATTTGGAGAATTTATGTGTGATGGAAATGAAATTAATCATACATTGTATGATAAAGAATTGAAATACGAAGACGTGGCCGCAAACGGGGAGGAAAACGGAGTTGGAATGAAAATTTTATAAAGAAATTGATGTTCGGAAGTGATTCTAGCGCACCTAAAGTAAAACGGGCATATCCGAGGCTAGAAAATGAGTTATGGAGCCCAAAATATTTGAATTTTGGACTTCTTGATGAGAAGAATATGCAAATGGTATAATGGGAGCCGTAAGGCAGCGGCTAAGGGCCGTAGCCTACGACCCTTGTGTAGTCTACGGTGGCCTGGCCGTAGGCTACGGCCAGGGTTGACAAGAATTACTTTTTGGGCTGTTTTCTTCCATATTTAAACCGGTATAAACCATAAATCGATGATGCTTCCTACCCTGACATCCTTGGGAGATTTTGGGGCCATTCTCCACCATCCTAACACCCACCACTCACCACAATCATCCATGTTCTCATCATCTCAACCAAGAATCTAGATTTTCAAGATGTTTATGCTAGGCTAAAGCTTCTGTGACCATCTCCGGGTGTAGGGTTGTGTTTGTGGTTAGACTTTTTGGTATTTTGAGCCTTAATATTGGATTTGGATTTGATTAACCATTCGGTTAGTTAACTTTTGATGTTTGTTTGTGCATTTAAACAATTTTTCGTAATTGAATGCTTTGAAGTTTTATCAGTTATTTGATTTGTGGTCATCAACTTTTAGGATTAGGTTCTTAGAATCATTGACCCGCTTATATTTAACCATTAAGCCGATTGCATTTATCAAATCCTAAAACTGGTAATCAATTAGGTTATTATTCAGCCAAACCAATTGTTCGGATTAAGTTATGTCAATCAGTAAGGTCAAATTTTAGTCGTTTGATTATAAGTGTAATCAAACGAGTTTTCCAAATAGGTTTAATTAATTGGTCTAGTCTACTTCACAACCTGAAACCTAGAGATTGGTTATTTCCTCATAATTGTTTACAAATCAAAGTAACATTGTTTTTGCTTAACAAATCTTTCAAACTGCTTGACATCGTCTGTCCACTTAGTTTAATAATTTATAAATTATGAATTTGATTAACACTTTCCGCTGATTCCTTGTGGAGACGAACTTACTTACCCGTACTAGTTATAGGTATTTAAGCTTATAATTACTTGTTTTTGATTAGAGCACGACATCTACGTCAAAATGGCGCCGTTGCCGGTGTTGGGTCCATACTTGGTGGTTTGTACTTAGTTATATGTTTATTGGGTTTTCGTATTGGGCTATGTATGTAAATCGAGATCCTTATGGATCTCGGTGGGCCTTGGGCTATAGTTGGGCTAGTGTGATGGATACCCTATATATAGAACATGTTGTATAGGGTTTTGGTGGCTAGTTAGTTGGCTGTTCACAATAAACACTTTCATAGCCATATTCTAGAGAGCAATACGTTCTGTGTAATCTCATGTACCAGACGGTTTATTAATATAATCGTGTGCATTTGGAGTATTATCGTGTTCATCATATTTATATTATTCCGTATCTCGTTCTTGAATCACCACTGTGTTAGGATTCCGCACTAACATCGTGTTCGGGTTGATATCATAGTTGTAGTGATCCAGATTCGGGACTTACAGCTAGGGAATCAATGCGCAAAGTGCTAGTTAGCTTAGTTTTAATTTTTTTTAATTATTTCTTCGTTGATTTTACGCGGGGTGCTAGTGTTTTTTTCTGCGCAGGTGATTTTACAAGTTAATGCAGACGAGATCTTCCTGCGAGAAAGAGCCGCTACAGTTTGATCCAGATTTTGTGAAAACAGCAAGGAGAAACCGAGTAGCTCAGAAACCCAAACTAAACCAAATACCAGAAGTCACAACACCAAAATCAGAAACAATGAGTACCCAAAACAAAAGAGACCCGAATGATCACTCACCATATAACCAAGACCAACCAAATAACCAAGAACAACCCGCTCATCAAAACAACCTACCACCTAACCAAAACGAAAGTGTTAACCGTAACAGAAACCAAAACCCGTTTAACCGAGGAGAAGTCATCCATAACCACAAAAGACAATTTAATATTGATGGCAGCTTGTCAATCAGATCCACCCAGTAACCCATCAAAGACAAGCTGCTTTTAGAGAGGAAAGACCCGAGATTAACCAGGCTCATGTACGGGTGGATAATTGGCATATAGGGGATGATTTGGGGTTCGATTATGAAGACGAGGAAGAATTTAGAGATGAACATGGGGGTCAGTATCAGCAACAAGATATCCGTCATGACCAGGAAATTTGACAAAATCATCCAGAAAATCAGAGAGATCGAGCACCGAGAAGCCGGCATAACCGTGAACAACAAGCACTTTATTATGAGTTCAATGCTGGAGTACCGAGAGCGTATATCCCACCACCAGTCAGGGGAGTTCAAATTCACTTCATCCTACAAGTGTCCACAAACTCTCTACCGATCATTATTCCGGTCAGAAACGGAAGAACTTTTTCGGTAAGACAGAGCAGTTTAACGGGGTTACCTTCGTTTCATGGGAAAGCTACTGAAGAACCATACCTTCACTTGAATGATTTTAACTCGATATGTGCACTTATCTCAAGTCAGGGTTTTACCATGGTAGAAGTGAAAATGGTTGTATTCTAGTTTAGCTTTAATGATGCAGCAAAACAGTGGTTTTTATCTTTGCCTTCAGCTAGTATTTATACTTGGGGGGATTTGGCTCAACAAATTTTGGATGAATATTATACGCCTCAGAGAATCACCGAGGCCCGAAATTCCATTCGTAATTTTCAGCAGAGCACGGGTGAAACCTTCTTTGAGACCTTTCAGAGATTTAAACGATTGTTGAGGACTTGTCCATATCATGAAATAGTCTTATAGGAATTGATAAAGGCATTTCACGATAGTCTCTCTAATGATGATGTTCGAGACCTCCAAGCCTCAACTAATGCATCTTTTCTTACAAACGATGAAAATGTGGATTGGGGGCATCTTGAAAGACATGCAACTAATTCGAAGAGACAGGCGCAGTCGAACAGGATGACCAAAAGAGCGGTAGTAAAGGCGGTTGGCAATCACAGTTCAGATGACATAATGGATAGGTTGGAAAAAGAATATGGACATGTTGTTGGATGCAGGTGTGCAAGGAGAGGGTAACTCGGAAAAACATACCCGGTCTGCGAAGATTGTGGTGAGTTGGGACATGAAGTTGCGAATTGTGGGGCAGCATATGATGAAGAAGAGGTGAATTATGTTCAGGGTGAACAACTGAACATAGATACAATAACAACATGAACTTAAACAATTACCACTCTAGCCTCATAAACCACCCAAACTTCAGTTATGGAAATCCAAACACCCAACATAACCCAAACTTTCAGGGCAGTTCTCAGGAAACAGGATATCAGTCGAATCAAAGGCAGTATGGGAATGGCTCGGGTAATAATCAGAGTAGGTATAACCATGGGAATTCTTCGGGTAACAAAGAGGAGTCGATTAAGGATGTGATGGAGCTATTGAAGCAAATGCAGGCAGATCAAGAGACTCATAATAGAAATCAAGAGACTAAAAATAAAGCTTTGAATTAGAGGTTGGAGCTTCAAGAGAAGGCAAATGCTGCATGGGATAAACAGGTGAGTCAGCTTGATTAAGAGGTGGCGAGTTTGAAAGTAAATCCATCTAAGCTACCGAGCGATACTTTGAAGAACCCCAGCCATCAGGGTAGAATTTCATCAAATGGCAAAAATGCACATGTCAGCGCCATCACCATTGAAGATGAGGTGGTGAATGAAAAAGTTGAAGAATTGAAACGGGGGCACCACTTATTCCCATTCAAATTGGCGAGTTCAAGACCACCAAGGCGTTAGTTGATTATGATGCAAGTGTAAGTGTTCTACCGGGGAGTGGCATGATCGGTTTGACTTCGGGCCTTTATAGGAAGTTGACACCACCTTGGTGTTAGCTGATTTTACACGAAGACAACCCCGGGGGAAGTTGGCGGGTGTTGCGGTAAAGGTTGGTGAATTTTATTACATGGAAGATTTTCTGGTGCTCGATTATGCATTGGTTGAGAATGAAGAAGAATCCCGGGTGATATTGGGAGACCGTTTTTGGCGACATCAAATGATCAGATTAACTGTCGAGACGGAACAGTTTGCATGACCTTCGGTAACCGTAAGTTAATTTTAAGTATATTTTAAAATTCATATGATTATTCTTTTGAAAATAAATACTCTTGGTCATGTGCTACTAATGGGTATCTTCCTCGTGCGTGTGAGGATGACACCAAAAATGAGAAAAGTGTTGTTTATGGCAGGTCTAAGCGTGAACGAGAGAAGGAAGAGCTAAATGCAATAGATGTAAAAAGTGGAGCAACAGTAAGTTCAACAAACAATACTAAGACGGTGATGGAAGTGGTGGTCAATGAGGAAAAGGATGGAACAAACAAGAAGAAACCACCAAAGAAGGAGAAGGTAAAGAAACCACCTAGATTCGAGAATGAAGATAGGAGGTTTGCATGTTTTGGGCCTAGGTTGGAGGCATTAGAGCTACCATTGTGTTGGAGAAGTAAAAAAAAATGAGGTGGAGGAAGGTAAGCACTCCATTAGACCACCAAAACCGCCAAATAAGGTAACAGTCTGGCTGAAGAGCTTAACAAAAACTTAGCGCGGATCGGGAGGCAACCCATATTTTATTTTCAGTTTGTATTTTATTTTATTTTTTGTAATTGTTTAACTGCTTTATTTCAATTTTACCACTGTAGCAAAAGCCAAGTGTGGGATGCCACACGAAACAATCGGAGTTTTATAGTGTTTCGGTGAAAGAATTATAAGTTACGAGGTTCAAGTTGTCTGACGTGCTTTCATGTTCCTTTGCTACCGTTGATTCAGGTTTGTGTATATTTTTGTTGCATCTGAACTTTGTTTGTGTAGTTCACTATAAACCCTCACGAGACCTCACTCGTCCACCCGGGGGGTTTAAAGGGTTTGTTGAATATGCTAAATGCAATCGTGATTCCTACGAAAGTGAGTTAGGTCTTTTAACATATTTACTCGTTTAACAAATTTATTTAACTTGGCTTGGTAATTAAAATCAACAATTTTGCAAACAGTTTAAAAGGCCTATTCTAGTATTGTGAGAAGCATGTTTCTACACGTGTGGGAGTTTGCAGATACTGTTGAGTGAGTTGAGGAGACAAGTTCGTTTAGGCCGGCACGAGTGTACATGAGTTACCTATATCAGGTGATTTCGTTTTCATAATTTTCTTTGTTTTTCTAGTTTGTTTGTTAAAAGTGTAATTGTATAAATTGTTATGACCATTACATTAAGCCCGATTTTAAAAATTAATAAAATAAGCAGTAAATTTTAACCCCGTCCTCGTTAATGTTCTTTTCAATTCTAAATTTTAAACATTGGAGACAATGTCAACCTCAAGTGTGGGGATGGGGGAAATTGAAATTTTGCCTTAGAGTACCTTGATTGTGTGCAAAAGCCGGAATTGTAACTTGTTAATTGCTAGTATTAATGCCAAGTAGAAATCTTTGGTCATGGCCAGTTTTTAAGCTTCTCGAAAGTCATCACATGCAAATGTTTTTCAAAAAATAGAAAATTAAAATGGACCGTTTAGATGAGGATAACGAGTCATGGGACGGGTACATGTGTTTCATATCGGCAGCCTAATTCATCCGGTATGTGTGTGAGATTTGCTTTATATATAATACACATATAATATAAAGTATGTACACATGTCATATGAGTTCCATCATAGAGAGTAACCAGTATGTCCATGATATCTAGAACTTGTTTATCTCATGCATTTCGAGATCTTAACACCACCACCTGTATGGAGAAATAGGACTGTAGAAACTCACTTTATATTGGTCCTACATGTAAAAATAAAAAAATAAAATAATATTCCATACCCTACATTTTCCCTTAGGAGCCAAGTTTGTGCTTTTTCCCATTCGTTTGTTTAACCCACATTACAAGTCATGTTTGCCTTGGCCTTTATCACTTTTAACCCTGTGGATGAAATTTGGTATGTCAAGAGTTGTATATAAGTTGTTTGTCGATCATAGTACACAATGTACGTATGTTTTGGGTCAATTGTTTGTATATATTGATGTTATAGTATTTGTCAAAAAAAATATGAGAGAAAAAAAAAGAAAGAAAAAAAAATGAAAAATCAAAGAAAACCTCAAAAAGAGTTTGTGTTTAAAGTCGTTATTGGCTGTAAATAATAGTTTGTAATTTTGATTGTTTGATAGTGGAATAAATCGGGTTTCATCCACCATAAGTCACTAAATAAATCCGCTTCCACACCCTCATCTAAGCCACAACAAAACCCTTAGTTCTATTCCATATACAACCGGTGGGTAAACGGGTGGAGATATGACTTGCTTCCAAGCTTATTACTTTGTGTTCATCCTTGGTATTGAGGGCAGAGAGATACTAGCACATTTTTTGCTGGTCCAGATGTTAAATAGAGAGGAATGGTGTTATATTATGAGAGGTATGAACATGTGTGCCTTAACCGAAAAAAAAGTAAACTCGTTTGGGCGTTTCTGTAGTTTTAAAATGTATCAGTAAATTATTTGGTGGGTTATCAACCTTGACAGTGTCAGCTCTTGGGAATTGGGTATGACCTATACATCACTAGTATTAATACTGATAATTGATGAACCATCGATCGAGGTGTATGTGTTACATGAGAGTTTACTTGAGGGCAAGCAAAAGGTAAGTGTGGGGATGTGATGTATGGATGAAAGTATGCGTTTATAGGATGTAATTTCGTGCGTTTTATTTGTTTATATGTTTCGAAAGCGAGTACTTTGAGTGGTTTTATGTTTAGCTTAGCAGAACTATTTTTGAGAATTTATGTGCGGTGGAAATGAAGTTAATGCTACATTATATGATAAGAATTGAAATACGAAGACGTGGCCGCAAAGGGGGAGGAAACGGAGTTGGAATGAAGATTTTATAAAGAAATAGATGTTCGGAAGTGATTCGTGCGCACCTAAAGTAAAATGGGCAAATCCGATGCTAGGAAATGAGTTACGGAACCCATGATATATGAATTTTGGGTTTCTCAACGAGAAGAATATGAAAATGGCATAATGGGAGCCGT
>NW_027506834.1:0-19032 GCF_021521415.1 Bidens hawaiensis
AGTCAAGGACTGAACCAAAAACCAAACTTTTGTTTAAAAGCTTTATTGTTAACTTTTTGAATGTAAAACTTGAGTATTATTATTTATAAGTTATTTTACAAGTTCCATGGTAATTGGGTATGTGGTAACCATCCTCGGTCTTATTCCGAGTCAAGGACCGAACCAAAAACCGAACTAAACCGAGTTCACTCGCTTAAGACACACAAGTGTGTTTTTAGCCACCAAAACTCATATTTTTCTTCAAGATTATATTTTAAATCAATTTTGTTAATTTCTAAACATACTTGGCATGTCGGTAACCAACTTGATCTTATAACAAGTTCGAACCGATAAGGTCGTATACTCGCTTAACGAACGTTAAGGTTCTTCACAATAGAACTACATACTTGGTTAAGTCTATTTTGATTTTATTGAGTTATCTCATAACATTTATTATTTTGGGAAGTTAACTGTGAGCTTGGTCAATTATCAAGTCTCGAACTGACAAACCCGAACACTCGTTTAAACCTCGTTTTGGTATTCTTATAACCAAAGGTTTTGCAATATCGCATTTTAACCCACATTATTACTTAACATAGGTTGAGTAAAAAAAGAAAAAAACTAATGAATAGAATACCGAGACCCGGTTTCGAGTAAACTTATTTTACAAAACTCGTTTCTTTAATTTCTCAAATATTTACATTTTAAATCCTAAACTTTATTTATTTACTTTATTTGTCATGTATTTTATTTTAAACCCTTCCAAGACTACCTACTAACACAAGACCCGTTTAATATAGGTCTTGCTCGTTAAACCGATCTCTCCGATTATTCACGACACTATCTTTCAAGTTACTTGTTAATGTGAGTACTTTTTCATCCCCCGTTTTCCATCTTTCGTTTTGGGGGTGGCATTGCATACTTATTCAAATTCAAATGATTTATACTTGAGTCTTAAACCACACACGTATTGTATATGTTTACTTAAATAAATGCTCGATTTGGTGTTATATGCTTTACATAATTATGTGCAAATCCTTGAATGCTAAGGCGGGTAGCCTCATCAAAGTATGATCATACGTTAATTCCGAGTATATATGGTATCCCCATATAGAAAGGTGTCGTCAATGTATTCTTATTGACGATTTCATTATTGTCGTCAATGTATTCTTATTGACGGTTTTATTTTCTAAATTGTTGCTATTATTTATTGTTTTCATATACTAGTTGTGGATTTCATACTATATACTTATTGTCCAAAACTATGAAATTTACTCACCAACCTTCGTGTTGACAAACTCTATTTTATGCAATGTTACAGGTTTGATGTTAGCTTGATTGGATTACTTGAAGAAACTTATTATCTTGGCTTTAGGATATTAGAAAATAAAAGAACAAGTTATTTGTTTATCTATCTATTTGGCATTTTGTATGAACAATTGTTGTGTTATTTATGATGATATGGATTTAAATGAATTGTTTAAATATTCTAACTTTATAGTGTCATTGTGCAATGAACAATCATGTCGCGCCTCGACGTTTCTGCCTTCATTGGTCGGGGTGTGACAATATACTTATCATTAAGGCAAACACATCTCCATTTGCACTATGACCTTTTTGTCCTCCATTTAGTTGTGTGTTTGCAATGTTAGATTGAATTACAATAATCCTCATTGCTAAACCTTCCAAGTTCAAATGCAAGACACCTCCATATTTAAGTGCTATTGGATAACATCATCCAACTTTTGGACGGGGTAGAGAAAGGTTCTTCCTTTCTACACAAGTATGAGAAATCATCTCAATTACCATTTCTATATACCCTAAAAGGGTTGTTTCTTAAATAGCTTCCCTCACATTTATTGCATTTTGACATAGCTTGCTTAACTTTACTTATGACCATAAATCGGCACTCATGATTTGAACAAGACCACGTCTTTGTGTCAGTGAGTTCATCAATGCTTACTAACTAATAAATTAACACATGCCATAGTGTTAGCTTCCACCACTTGATAAAGTTTAAGCTAAATTTGTCATAAGGTTGTTAACAAACCATCACAAATCTAGAAGGATTATAAATCACCATCTAGAACATACCTAAAAAGTTGAGGTCTTCTAACGATCCTCATAAGTTATATTATTTCCTTAGATTGAATGAATACCCTCTTTAAATTTGTCTATACACAAATTCATTCTTGTGTTGTGAATGTTTCACGTTAATTAGTCTTCGCAAAGCACCATAATTAACAAGTACTAGTCTAGCATGCTTTAGACTACAATACTTTAGCATGTGAACAGAAGATGCATCATTCTGATCCTTCACAGCCATTACAATATCACTTTGAAACACTCTACCCTTTGTTTAGACAAAATTATGAGACTTATTCACAATTCCCAAACCTTAATATTCAGCAAAGTCTCACAAGTTATTGTATATAGAACATACATAACTTTTTCATTCATTTAAGGAACATAACTCTTTTTCCTTTGATCTTCAAGGCTTCACCATTGACTTATATGGACTTCCAACATAAGTCTTAATCCAAATCATTTTGATGAATACATTTATTACCAATAAGATGAACGCTACTCGTCTACAATCATTATTATGTTGAGATAAAGTCAACTAGATTGACACTCAAACTCTTGGAATTCACATTTGCATAAAATGATTTATACATTTCATCGTTGTCTTTTGAAACTATTTTTTGAGATACTCTCTCAAAATGAAAGACAAACTTTCACATAATTCAAACAAAATGGATGAGAGTAGAAACATCTATATATTCATCACTTTTGTAAGCATATTATAACAAATCTTTTAATATTTACTTAAATTTAATTACAATAATAACATAATAGATCTCTTATGATTCATACTCGGTGAATTTCCAAAGATGAATATCCAATGATATAAATATCTCATTAACGTATATTATGTTACAATTCGCATTTTGTGAATCTCCAAGGAGTTAAATACGTCATCAACATATTAATTCACATTTACTTATTTTCAAGGAGGTAAATATCACATTCTTATGTATTTCATCTTAATACACTCATCACATTATTTCATGACCATCTCATGATGTTGTTATACATTTGATGTGTTGTCTTAGACTTTAGTCAACGCAACAACTCACAAGTTGTTTCTTATGCAAAATTATTTTTGCACTATCCATTTTAAATTATTCTTTTTTTAACATAAATATTTCATATTAAATAAATTTGTACGTTACAATAAATATTGTTGTATTTGTTTGTAAAACTGCATGTGTTATCCGAAGATATTGAACACAAAATAATAATACAACCGAAATACAACATAAAGTGTAAAACACTTTAATAATAATAATTTAATGGATAAGCAGACGACATCTAGACATCAAATCTCAAAGTGTTATTATCTTCAACACTTTCATCATCCGATAAGAATTATATCAATGATATCATTCTATTTTATGTGTTGAGGTACTCCCTCAAATAAAAATCTATACATACATATCCCCATATCGTCGTTTCTATTTTGCAACCATACTCTTGAACAAATATGTTCAAAACAATTTCAAATTGTTACATTTACTATACTTAAGTAGCGAAACTTGAACAATCTATCTTGTTCACACAACATAAAGTTGTCATCCACCATAAAGTATCCTTGAGAACTTTATCTTAGTTTAACATGTACTTAAATTAGCATGAGGAGCGAACCATTTTGAATTATCTAAAATATGCAAAACTTTATTTAAAAAAAAATCATTCTAAAACATTTAGTTTTGCATTATATTAATAATATCAATAAGAGCTTATAAAATTATAAATCAATACCTAAAATATCAAATGGTTTTATACGATTTAAATTTAATGCCCATGTACTTAAACGGTTTCTAGTACACAAGAAAAAAAAACATATTATAACGCACACGTTATAAACTTGAACGTTTACATATAACGTTTTCCAAGGATATAGTCTATAAAAGAAACAATTTCTAATTGTTTCTAACGCGCATACTAGATAATTAAATGTTTACATAAAACATTTTTGATTAGTATGGTTTGTAAAATAAAAAATTTCTAAACAAACATGTTAGAACTTAAACGACTTTAACGAGCACGTTAGGGGAAAAACTATACATACATGAAGCAATACATGTTGAGACAAAACCTTTTAAATTATTGGTTTTTATAATGTATAGCCCAAAAGTCGCTCCATTAACACCGAGTTAATGCTTGAATTATTGGTAACTTAATGAGAAGAATATGAAAAGACACACGTAGGATCTTTTGTGCACTATTTCACCAGAATGCATATGTATGTCTCACTACACTATTTTCTAACACGCCTGTTAAAAAATTAACGTTTACACAAAACGTTTAAACACATATATTTATATATATATAATAAATCTCATCTAACACACATGTTAGATATTTAACCATGGTCATATGTTGTATGCCAATACACCCGGTCTAACCCACAAGTTAGAAAAATAACCGATTACAAAATTGGTTTTAAACGGATGTTTTTTATGCACCATTTCTAACACGATTTTAGAAAACCGCCAATTACAACAATCATTTTAAAATGAACGGTTTACTAAGAACCACTTTTCTTGTTAGAATACTCACGATTACAAAAATCGTTTCTAAACCAAGCAGCCGAATCAAACATTTTGTTACGTAACACAATATTTTTTTTAATATAAAATTGTACTCAAATCTTTTAAAATATCCAAAAGAATGTTGTACTACACATGATATTATTTTCCAAAATTATTTCTAAAAATTTCATGAATTTTTTTTTTCCAAAAACCTTTTATATTAATTCTTTTGTTAACCCAAAACCTTATAAATAAGGTTTTAAGATTGTAGTAACAATCTCACGAAATCTGTTTTAAGATTGTAGGACATGGGTCACTCTTTTATTAAAAATAAAATAAAATAAACGTTAACAATACTCTCGTTAGTAATGGGAAACATAAGAGTACAATATCGTTTACAAAATCGAATAAAATAAATATAACATACAGGTTTTTGTATTCAAAATTGATAGGATATGGTGCCTTCATCGGGTATTTCATGTAATAGCTTCGTCTTGTGTCTTCATCATATTTGGTCTTTGACTAAGCACATTGACTATCATAAAAAGCAAACAAAATATTGACGGTTGTGGCTGAGGATTCTTGTTCAACACGGGTCTCTTAAAACAGATTTCGCGTCTCTACTTAGACAACGCGTCTGTCTCCCAAGGTACAACAGCCGAAGCAGTATGTACTGCCAGGGAAGGCTACGCACCCGAGGCTACACCAGATACTTTTGTGTGCTAGAACTTGGTAATATAAAGATGAAGTTTAGAGAGTTTTCCTCTCCCATATTTCTTGGAAATAAAATATACAAAGGCTTATTTTGATGATCATCATTTTTGTTGCAAACTTCTCTCTTTTTCTTTTAGCAAATTTATGCAATAAACATGGATAAGTGAAATGTCTCATTTAATTTGAGACATAAACACTAAAAAATCTCATTAAGAGACATAAATAAAACTCTACCTAAGAGTTTATTTTTAATTCACCATATTAAAAGTTTCATTAATAATTTCACTAAAAAATATCCATTCATTTACATAAATTTCCAACACAAAACACGTTGTATTTGATATACACAAAACCATTGTATTTGAAATAATAAGAGTGTTCTATTTGATAATAATAAACCGTTGTAAATGACTTTTCTTCTCTTTTTAAAAATCTCTTAAAACGATTCACTTTTACCTTTTAAAGCCGTCCCAACCTTTATAAAACGCATACATATAAAGATAATAACTTGTTGGATCGGTTATAATAGCTTTAACTAAAGCATGTTAGGAAAAAAAACCAAAACAAAACACCAAGGAAGCCTGTATGACTACATAAATTCATCACATGAATTATCATTGATATTACAATTAATTTATAATACAAGAGTTACAAAGGCAACAACATAAATCAAGAAAATTACAATCAAACAATATTGACTAAATTAATAGATGAGGATTATGTGCCTTGATCCTTGCCTTGACAATAGTTTCCAATAAAGCCATTCAAAGAGATTAGAAAACCGTTATACCATGTCTATGCTTCAAAAGGAAACTGCCTACAACCCCAAGATCATTGATCTGTTTTGAGCGGGGTTCATAGACAGCAAGCGAACCATGTGTGACAATTGGATGATAGTTTTTGTTATATACAACTATAGGTTCACCACTCCTCCTAAATCCACGTACATGTACGTGTCTAGGTACATATACACTTCCAGGTAGATGTGCGTGAACATCAACAGCGAATAATTTTGTAAAGGAACCGTCATCCCCCATCATCCATACACAAGTAGCTTTTGAACGACATATTTGAAGCACAACAAGAGACTCCCTTAGCTTACAGGGGGTCAGGTAATTAACCAAAGACAAGCGGGCTAAGCTACCAGGGAGGTTTACTCGTCTAAAATCTTCGGTTGTCAAATCAAATGTAATAATAAAACTGGTAATTGTATCATGAGCAAGCCAATACATAACATCGCCTACAAGCGCTCTAACGTTCCAAAACTTAAAACGATTTACAAGGGAGATTCCCATACGGTTTTCTCCAAGCCCCTTGGCTTAATGAAAAAACCTGAATATCCATTGGGGTGAATTTGACACCAGGCCTCCTCTCAAATGTATGATCAACGTGTGTAACCTTGACAATCTTAGCGTTGGCGGTCTTGGAACAAACCCCAAAACCTAAAACGTCTACATATTTATGATCATCTCCCACATCAGGGACAACATGAACAACCTTTCGAACGCAAGGATTCCACAAAAGAGCTAGAGTCGTTCCGGGACGCGGACGACCATCAGAGCCCCGTAGGCAATCACAGTACAAACACAACACGCCGTAAGAGCTGCCGATTACGACTAGGTTACAGTCTGGAAGTGTTTTAAGCAATGGGGGAAAAGTAAGAGGAACAGGAGGCGGCGGAGGGAGCGTACCATCATCAACAATCGAATCGAATTTTGGCACACAAAGATGATCATAACCTATGACCACATGATGTTGGCCGGTATAACGAGAAACGAAATAGTAAGAGTCGATCAGAGACTTCCATGCTTTGGAGACCGACCGGAATTGAATCAATGATTTGACGGGAAGCCTTCTCACGATTTCCACTAGGATGTCGTCGTGTAATGGTGGTGGCGCCATTGATCGATCTAGGGTTTGTTTTTGTTTGCATGCAAGATATAATATAATAAATAAAAGAAAAGATTTTGGGTTGGACATATATATATATAGCAATTATCAAGTCCACCGTCGGTCTGGGCAGATGTATTAATATGCACTTTTCGTCCTCATGTTTATTGATTTCTTTAACTAATCGTCCTCTAACTTATTGGAATTCATAGTTTATTATATCTCTTCCTATTTTATCTTTTTTTTTACGTATGTGCCACTGTTTCCTTTTCTAAAGATTATTTTTCAGGTCTGGCCCAAGGGAAAGGGAAGGGCGGGAAGGGTGATGGACCTAGGCCTACTCTTCCGAGAGACCCATAATTATTAAAAAAAAAATTATATTTTAAATATAGTTTTGTTTTAACATAGAAACCTATAAAATGACTTATTAGTTGAGTGGAAAGTTTTATGGTTTATGGAAACAAAGGTTATGAGTTTAATTCTCAAAATTAGTAATCTATTTTTAATAAAAAAAATTCATTTGTTTCATATGATTCATTTTAGTAAGATGTTTATTATTGTTTGTTTGTTTGGAGTTTTGAAAGACAATCTATAGTAAAATTGTCAAATTATCTATTACATAATAAAAAATGTTGATTTTAAAGGCCCGTTTTTTTTACTCGTCTCAGGCCCCAAAATTTTAAGAGGTTCTCAGAGACGGCTCTGTCCTTTTGTATATATTTATAGAGAACAATTTTCTCTAGGTTTCATTCCGAAATATACATCGACCTTGAAATGATTGATTTCTTCATTGTATCAGAGTCAGGTTCAATCACGTTCTAATATTAGCCAAACCTTAAATCGAAGCTTATTCACTCGACACCATGGCTAGGGATCAAATCAAAAGCAACAACAAGAACCAAAACATTCCAGATCCTAATGAATCCAGCCTAAGGAACAATACCACTTATCAGATACATCGGTCTAATCCTACAATCATCAAATGCATATACAACGCCTACAATTATCAAATACAACGGTTTATATTTCATTTATGCAACTATTAAATACCAAAACAGAATATATATAAACCAATATATTAAAAGAAGCAACCAAAATTTAACCATATAATGTTTCTACATCAATAAATCCACCCATAACCAAAACTTTAAACATAATTAACCATCTAATGTTTCTACATAGTTCACAATTTAACATTGTGATCACAAGCGAGAACCTTTGATGAGACCATGAGAACCCATAAGAACTGCTGAAAGCTTAACCCTAAGAAGATACTCCCATCCTTGAATGGATGCAAAATACCAACCATAACTACGTACACAAAATATTTTTTTTTTAAATTCAACATTTTTAATATTAAGACTTAAAAAAAACTAAAAATATACTTTAAATAACTGACCTGAAATGAAGTCATTATAAATCCATTATAGAAAAAAAATATATCAATAACATGAACTTATTTTATTATCATTCTAATCAATACAAAAATTAACCATTGTTTATATTAATAAAATATTATAGAAATGAAGTCCGACTTTGACTTTTCAAAGACAAATGTTACATTTACACACCATGTGGAAAGGGAATAGTAATAACAACTACTAAGAAAAGTAACTTAGATGGTAACATGTTTAAGACAGATAATCTTTAAACACAAGAAAAAGATTTTACCATACTTTAAATTAATTTTTACACCATTAATATGAACGATCAAAAGTAGAAGGTAAAGCAACACATAACTTATATGAATACAACACAAGTTTAGTGCTATACAAATTACATATAGATTTTCATTCTTTTCCTCCGTGGTACATAAATGAATTAAAGAGAAGTGCTAGTACTAATAACTAGGCTATTGACCCGTGTACGACACGGGTGAAAATATAGAAATCATTTAACAAACACATACAATTTAAATGACAAGATAATTTGTAGTAATTTTTTTGGACGACAACATGATATTAATTATGAACGTAATTCAAATACACAAATAAATGTAATGTAAAATCATAGAAACATGAAAATTCCTATAAAAACATATATATTTCACAAATAAATGTTGTAATAAATACTGCAAACATATAATATAGAACTTAAGGACTTAACATAAGAAATTATATTGTCAATAAGATAACTGAAACTTATCAATTGTACTGAGGAAAAATGTTGTTAATTTACTGAGGAAAGTAAATTAACGCGATGTAAATATCTATAGAAAATAATATACTTTTAAAAATTCATATCTTCAATAGGAATATTTAAAAAATATACTTTAAAATTTTAATAGTTAGTATTCATCACATTCACTTAAAATAAACATAATAATTTAATTGGATTTAGGTTGGTGACATTATTACATCTTATGTTACACTTTTAATTATTACAAGCTAACAAAAACAACGAAAATTGAATTTCGACATTAAGTGTTAAAACGTAGTTAAAATATGTTGTCAATCAACATTGAAAAAAATGGTTACAGCATATTCCATTATGCTAGTTTACTTATTTTTGACTAATTATGTATGTTACATTTTGTATAGCCGATGGTGCATAAAAAATCAATTGTTATTTGACAATACATTATATATATATGTACGTGTGTGTGCGTGTATGTGTGTGTGTTTATTAAAAACCATTATTTCCTACACTCACACACTTACTATTTATCAATGTTCAAATCTTGCTACATATTGTACAACTAACTATTGCACAAGTATTATATAAGCTTTTAAAACATAAACACTAAGTTTTTTTTTTCGTATAATTTTTCACAGTAGTTTCAAATAATTACCTTTTTAGCCTCTAAACTTTTATTATAAACTTTGGTTTATTAGACTTTTGGCATAAATGTTTTTACATTTATATTTTTTTAACCCCTCAACTTAGTTTAATATATTTACTTTTTGACTCATCAACTTTGGTAATGAAACTTTTGGCACAAAACTTTTACCAAAACAATCGAACCGATGTCGACCGACTTCTCGCCGTGTGCCCGTCGCAAACGTGATAGCTTTTGAACATGTAACGCATTTTACCCGCTCCGCAGCAACGCGTGGGGTAGAAATACTTGTTCACATTTATAGTATATTGTATCCTTTGATGTAAACTTTAACTTGAAACTAATAGCATAACGAAATAAATCTAAATATACGTTACTGTATTAAAACGTTATAAATAAATTGTTATCGTTCGAAATGGTAATCAGTGGCTCTATTGGCGTTGACACTACACTTTTATAAAAAAAACATTATTATATAACATTTGAAGGGTAGATAATGAATATTAAAATGACTAACTATTTGAATAGTATAATATAACAAGGTTACCATATGAAAATGAGGAACACCATAAATGTTGACAGAAAAACGTATATAGCGTGCTGTCTAATTTTGTTGATTTAATGAAGGATTTTAATACACAAAACGTAACAATTAGAAAAATGGGACAATAAAGAGTATTAAGTTTAGTCACAATTGTGGCTTTTCTATTGGATGTTCATAATGTAATTGTTAAAACATGGAAATTATAAAAATTAACCGGAAAACATAAATAACATACCTTAGTCTATTGGATACGAAAAAAAATGCTTAACTTCAGATGGCATAGAAACGACATAGAAGATTATAAAATCGTTAATGTAAAAGTGCCTAACTCACCAACATTGTGTGTTGAATGTATATGAATAAAATGTATAGAGTTGAATAATATTCAACTTTATATATGTAAATTATGAGTTACTATTTTATTTGATATCATAATCATTAATCATTATTATTAACATTAATATATGAATTGAATTGTTTAGCTTTGAATAATATTATTTATTTTTGAATTATTTAATTACCAAGAAAATTTGAGAAGACTTTGTATGTATGGAAACTATAGTGATGGACTAATAGGTAGTTGACATTCGTTGAAAAAGTCTATTATTTTAATAGTATAGGTAGATATTAATTGCAAACAAATAAAAAATAAAGAAATAAACTTACAGTTTCATATTCAGAACCTTGACATAGGTGGAGCCAAATTCAATTATTCTTCAATAGATGTCATAAATTCTTTAATGCATCTTCTATAAATCGGTTAATTTTATATTGACTAAGAACCCTTGTATCATGCATTATCTAAAATATATAAAGGTTAGCTTATAATTCAACACACGGACATATATATATATATATATATATATATATATATATATATATATATATATATATATATATATATATGGATGTGTTTGTGTGTATTCAATTTAGCACATTCAAAATAAAAGTATATGAAATATACTAACAAATTCCTCTCTGCAACACATCACAATATCATGCATGGCCTTTATTACATAAGTTCCATCATCTGAAGGGTTGAAATATGCAAGCACTAAGTTCGATCACCCAGGAATTGATTTGATGTCCTTCGACTTCATATAAATACCTAAAATTAAAAAAGAAAAAGATTTTAAGGCTAATAACACTCATTTATATATAAAAATGTTGGTGATTTTAGTGTCACTTGCTATTTTATGTAACTGGAATAAACACGAGTGCCAATGAAAATTTAAATTATGATCTGATGCAAGCGGGTATGTGCGGAGTGCACAATTGAATGTAAGAATAATTTAAATTCTATAACTAATATATTAAATGCTTTAGAATATATTAATTTCATATTAATATGATTGATTTTGAATTAAAGTAATATAGATATATATATTATTTAATATTAATCTAATAAACCTTTTCTTACGGATCATTAGGAAACATGTGTTTTATTTTTGAAATTTAAAATCATATGGATAGACAACTACTTTTGATAGTTATCAAAAACAAATAAAACCGTTTGGAAACTGCTATTTTTCAGTTATGGTTTTGATTATAAATTAGCACTCTTTAGCAACATAAATATATACGATTTCAGATTTTGGGATTTTGATTTATTGCCTTAAATCATAGTTGTTTTAGTAGATTATCCCAAGATTAAAATTCGTGTAACCTAGGCAATTAGGGTCGAATTGTTAATCAAGGAAAGTGATTTCATACACGATCTACTAAATAATCTAGTCTCTGTTCTTTTCAATCTTCTTTTCTATCATAATTTCTAACAATCTTGATTAACAATTTCGTATTCATGGCTGGTTCTGTGAAAGAGATGACATCCAACATCAACAAATTGAACAAGTTTGACGGCCGTTATTTCCGTTGCTAGCATAAAAAGGTGCATTTTCTGTTAACGACATTGAAGGTGGTGTATGTCTTGTCTACATCTATTTCTGAAGTTGATGAGAATTCCACGCTGGAACAAATCAGGAGGCGGAACAAGTGGGAGAATGATGACTATATATGCCGGGGTCATATTCTGAATGGAATGTCGAACTCTCTATTCGATATTTATCAACATGTGGGAAGTGCAACTCCCAAAGCAAGTTCGCCACCAGCTGTAGCAGCACCATACGCTACAGTTGTGAACAATGACAGTTGTGTACCATAGTCAGTAGCTGAAAATACAACATTTTTGTTACTTGACCAACCATCAGGAGAAGCAAATACAACGGGTACGCTAATCAATAAGATTGATGAAGTAGCAATTAATGCGTTGGATTTATTCAGGCAATTTTCCCCTAAGTGATTTATATGAATCATTAATTTTTCCTGAAATATCAGCAAAAAAACAAGTCAAAATTGATTCAAATAATAGGTTAAAGTTTTTAGTATCTCTAATATTCTTTATTCCGTCCCGCGCAGAACTATGGAATGATCTTGAATCCAAGTATATTGCAGAAGACGCATCTTCTAAAAAGTTCCTGGTAAGTGATTTCAATAATTATAAGATGGTAGATTCTCGATCCATAATGGAACAATATAATGAACTTGTTCGTATCCTTGGTCAATTTACACAACATAATATGAATATGGACGAGTCCATTGCTGTATCTAGTATAATTGATAAATTACCATCTTCATGGAAAGATTACAAACATACTTTAAAACATCAAAAAGAGGAGATGTCTATGGTTCAATTGGGAAGTGATTTACGTATTGAAGAATCTCTTCGATTACAAGAAAATCGCAATGGTAAAGAGAAAATTGAATCTGTGAAATCTGGACATCCCTCTGAACAATCTGGACAGCCTTCTGTTCATATGGTTGAAGATAAAAAGACTTGCACCAACAAAGGAAAAGGGATAAAACACAAGTTTATTTCTCACAATAAACCGAATAAGAAACATAAAGATTTGGTGTGTTGGAGATGTCACAAACCGGGACATCTGAAACGTGATTGTCGAGTAAAAATTTACAACAATGGTGCTGGAACTAGTGGGGTTGGAAATGGGTCTAAAGACCCGGCTTTGAAAAATGAAGGTAACGAAATTACTAATCTTAATAATTCGGTTAAGAATTATTGTTCACTTATTCCTCTATCCTTTTTTGTACAGGATGATGACAATGAATGGTGGGTCGACTCGGGTGCAACAAGTCACTATTGTAAAGATCAGTGTTGGTTCGAGAAATTTATACCGATAGATGATGGATCCTTTGTCAAGATGGGAGATCATTCGATTCAACCTATATGTGGTGTTGGTGTTGTTAATATGTCTTTTACTTCTGGAAAAACTATTAAATTAGTAGATGCTGTGTATGTACCTAACCTTCGTAAGAATCTTGTTAGTGGTACTTGTTTAAATTGTGAAGGTTACAAGCAAGTGTATGAATATAATAAATATGTTTTATCTAAATGTGACATGTTCATTGGTTTTGGTTATTATTGTAGTAGAAATAGAATGTTTGAATTAAATATTGATCATAAAAATATTCAAATAAAGAATTCTATTTTTATGACATCTAACACACTACAAGTTAATAATTACTCTATGTTATGGCATGCTCGTTTAGGTCATATAAATTATAGGAAAATGTATGATATGTCTAGAGATGGTTTGATTCCAGCATTTTATTTAAAAACAGAAAGTTGTAAGAC
Source organism: Bidens hawaiensis (assembly GCF_021521415.1). Lineage (NCBI taxonomy): Eukaryota > Viridiplantae > Streptophyta > Magnoliopsida > Asterales > Asteraceae > Bidens > Bidens hawaiensis. The sequence continues at coordinate 14,154 of NW_027506834.1, forward strand.
GTGTATGCTCACAAAAATTACAAGAAAACCTTTTCCAAAAGTTAATAGAAAATCTGAGATACTAGAAGTTGTACATAGTGATTTATGTGACTTTCATTCTACACCTTCATTGGGTAATAAAAATTATTTTATCACTTTTATTGATGATGCTACTCGATTTTGTTATGTGTATCTTTTAAATTCCAAAGATGAATCTTTGGATAAATTTAGAATTTATAAAACCGAGGTTGAATTACAACTAGGTAGGTCAATAAAATGTCTAAGAACCGACCGAGGAGGTGAGTATATGGATCGTCAATATTTTCAATCAGTTGGTATTATTCATGAAACAAGTGCTCCATACACACCTCAACAAAATGGTATTGCTGAACGGAAAAATAGAGTTTTGAAGGAAATGATCAACTCAATGCTTTCTTATTCTGGTTTAGGTAAAGCATTTCGGGGAGAAGCCTTTTTGACATCCTATTTTATACTTAATAGAGTTCCAAACAAGAAAAACAAATCATCCCCTTACAAGCTCTGGTTTAACAAAGAACCGAGTTTATCCTATTTTCGTATATGGGGTTGTCGAGCTATTGTAAAGTTACCTGAACCTAAATTGAAAGCTTTGGGTGAACATGGAGTTGACTGCATATTTATTGGTTACGTAGAAAATTCCAAAGCGTATAGGTTCTATGTTATGGAACCTAACGATTCAATTTCGGTTAATACTGTAATAGAGTCTCGAGATGTTATTTTTGATGAAATGAGATTTTCTTCAATTATTAGACCTAAGGATCTGATTCCTAATGCTAATGAAGTACAAAATTCTGGAACATCAAATTATGTAAAAGATACGGAATATCAACCAATTCGGAAAAGCAAAAGAGGTCGAATTGCTAAAAATTTTGGTTCCGACTTGTTATAAGGCTAAATATATATAAATCCCTTGTATATTTTATATATTATTTTATTAGTTTATGTTCGGTTTTTATTAGAATTTGTATACTACTAACATATGTGAATAATGTAGGTTCCGGGACTTGTTCATGATTAAAAAGGGTGAAAAAAGAGCTAAAACAAGCCAAACCGGTGAACCGGAGCATCAGAATTGAACCGGACCGCATCAGGAAACGAACCGGACCAGTCAGCCCTCCCTCGTCGAAGCGCCGCGCGACCGGGAGGCCAAATCCCGCCGCACCGGGCATCCCGTTTCGCGTATTTTCTTCGGTTTTTATCAGTTTTTGGCCCAGGAAACCTATTTAAACACTCCTAAACTTAATCCTGAGCATACCCTGCGAACCAGAGCCGAATTTGGAGTTTCCTGGAGCTTAGGATTGCAATATTTGGTGGGTTTGAAGGCTAGGAATCAGCCGGCGAAGTGCTTATCATCCAAGAACGAAGACCACGGGTTTTATCGCCTTTAATCTTCCGTTCTTATTTATTTTCATCATGATTTCGTCTATTATTTTTTGTTTGATTTTAAGATGCTAGGCTAACATTATAGACTGCCTAGGCTTATGATGAACCTTTGTTGACGTTTGATTTTGACTTTGGATTTATTTATCGTTATGGTTTTTATGAACTAGTAAAAGGTTTACTTATATTAAATTGATGCATATGGATATTTAGGATTGTTTGATTAATTATTATTATTCCATAGTTACCTTGATTATTGTTTGTCATTATGATAGGTCGCTATTAGGTCAATTACTTTGTGTTCTTGATTATTTTATGATTGAGATGCATTAAGATCATAGGAATAATATTAGTTAATCAAATAAACCTAAGTGTGCTGCTAACCTAAATAGCTGTAAGGTGCTAGGTTATTGATAGGTCTTTGTTGACCAGGATTGCTAGATTTAGTTCTTCGTAAGGAGTCCTTCTAGGTTTGATCGGTTAACTTTGTCTATCGAGTCAATTAAATATATTAGACTGCCTTTGATTTCCGCACTGTAAAGTAGGATTTCGTATAAAGGAACTGGTTTGTAATCAATTATGTGACCATAAGGAAACTTGATTTTTAATACTGGTGTGCGTTAAAACTTATTAGAAATCCATAGGTGTCTCTTGAGAAGGGTCAGGGGTCTTGTTCGGGTTTTCTCTTAAGCGTCTAGATTACGATCCCAGTTCCATAACTAAGTATTATCCCGGGTTAATTGATAACTGACATTTAGGGATTCTAGCCTAGGTAGTTATCTTGTCATCATTTGAATTAAGTCCAGGGTTAAGTCGTTTTTAAGTCTTTAGTTTTATTAATTAGTTTAATTTTAGTTTTTAAGTAAAACCCCCTAATAATAATAGATAAATAGTCGTGTCTGTAGTTAAGTCTAAATTTAGCTAGTTAACGTAATTTAAAGAGTCCTGTGGGTTCGATATCCGGACTTACTTAGCTATACTAGAGTCGATCGGTTCACTTGCCGGTTAGTAGTTTAGTCAAGTTTAAGAGTCTAGAATTTATTACTTAGTGTCTAGATTAGCGTGTTTTTATATAACTACTTTTAGCACATCAAGTTTTTGACGCCGTTGCCGGAGATTCTTGGCAATTGCATTACTAGCTTTGATTAGACTTACCTGTTACATACGTGCTATTTGTATTTTGTTTTGTTTTTGAGTCGTAGGAGTCTAAGTAGTTTTTATTGTATTTTATTTTATTTTTCTTTTTGTTTTTGAGTTGTAGGAGTTAGGTTAATATATTTTAGTTTAGTTGCTTTAAATTAGTTTATTTTTTTAATATATTGTTTATTGCTATTCTCTGGTGCTCGTGATACTTTTTTGTTTACATTTATCTTTGCAGTGATCTTCATGGAGTGCTACTATGAGCCCAAATTTTGCCCGATATATGATAGGATGGGGAATGTTGTTGGTTGTAAGGACTCATCTGGTGCAATGATGGATTACATACCACATCAAGAAGAGATATTCATTGATTTCATGCGTGTCGTTCATAGCATGAATCCAAGTACACCGCTTGGGGATTTTATGGATGAGTTTCGGTCAGGCTTAAAATGTCGAATACAACTTAGTGAACCGATGATAGAGTTGGAGGTTGTTGGTTTGCAGAATCAGATGGAGGAGAGTATTCCCTCTTGGGAGGACGAGTTTTGAGATGAATTTGGAGAAGAGTTATTGGGTTTAACCGATATGGATGAGAGTGATTTTAACCCTGAAATGGATATTAAGGAGCTTGAAGTATTGTTATTCGGGAAACCGGTTGAGAAGCTAATTGTCAAAGGGAATCACAAGAGATATTCGAAGAGTTGAAGAATAAAGAACCGCATCTCATTGTGAAACATCCGCGTGTGCGCGGTAAAACTGGCAGATTATTAGAGATACTCGTTCGTGGATCACCACATAAATCAAGAGCCCCAAGAAAGAGGACAACTAGAGTTTGGAATCAAAGTGTGCCAAATATGTCACGTCCTCATAATTTCAATAATTGGGTGATCGAGCTGAATGCTTATTATTGGGCCAACGTGAGTTTGAAAACTAGTTTCTTCCTAACTAGTTGTAAAAGGAGAGTGTTGAAGAGCACTGATAGGAAAAGGATAAAGGAGAAGCCTCCTGATTGAGGCTTTGGGAACGAGTCCGGCTGAAGACTCTTTTGTAAACTAAGCGCTTCACGGGAGGCAACCCGGTACTATGTTTTCATTTTATTTTTATTTTGGTTTTGGTTTTGGTTTTGCGTCTTTGCTTTGTCGGGTGTTTCTTCTCTTATATGCAGGTTGTTCTAGGGTTGCTTATGAGATGGTTGCTGAATAAAACCGTATCTAAGCAACCATCTCATAAGCAACCCTAGAACAACCTGCAAATAAGAGAAGAAACACCCGACAGAGCAAAGAAGCAAAACCAAAATAAAAATAAAATAAAATGAAAACATAGTACCGGGTTGCCTCCGTGAAGCGCTAAGTTTACAAAAGAGTCTTCAGCCGGACTCGTTCCCGAAGCCTCAATCAAGAGGCTTCTCTTTTATCCTCTTCCCATCAGTGCTCTTCAACACTCTCCTTTTACAACTAGTTGGGAAGAAACTAGTTTTCAAACTCACGTTGGCCCAATAATAAGCATTCAGCTCGATCACCCAATTATTGAAATTATGAGGACGTGACATATTTGGCACACTTTGATTCCAAACTCTAGCTGTCCTCTTTCTTGGGGCTTTTGATTTACGTGTTGATCCATGAACGAGTATCTCTAATAACCTGCCAGTTTTACAGCGCACACGCGGATGTTTCTGTGACATTTGTCAATTTCTGGTTATTTTATACTTGTATTCTTAATGTAAACCCGACCCGTTTTGTATCCCGAACCTTTCGATAATATCAAAATGATGAATTTTATGTTACATATTTGTTTTATAGTTGTTGGATCGAAAAAAAAAACTTTTTTCGGTTCTTAAAATGCCCCGAAAACGGTCAAAACAAACTCCATGGACTAAAACTACCAAAATGGAGACTTAAAGGACCCATTCGTAGTTTGTGCTTTCTTGGGTCTATAACCAACCCATTTTCATGCAACACCCTTTATGAAAGACCCATTCAACTTACCCTATATATACACACCCATCTTCTTCATTTGTGCTTGCTCATTTCCTCATTTCTCTCTCAAATTCTTGAATTCTAAGGTTGTTCTTCATAAGCTAATCTTTCATTTTAACTAACTTCTCAATACTTAAAGCTTGATGTTACAACATATATATATTAGACACTCCTTGTTTACCTTTGGTCTTTCATTTCTCCGGTCTCGACCGGTTGAAATGTCAGGCTAGTAAGGCAAGGTTACATGGAGGACTTTGTAGTCCTTGTTTATATATTTAACAAATCTAACCATATAACTTGTTTTACTTGCTTCTTCTGCATATTTTAGTTTATTGTTCATATTTGTCAAGTTCCATGGTATTGGG